>NW_027412726.1:0-57485 GCF_025532065.1 Leptinotarsa decemlineata | reverse complement strand
TTTTTAATTGAAAGTAAACTTGAACTCTTTTTAACGTGTTCCGAGGCTTTGACCATGTCCAAAGCTACAGATTGGAGTACGTTGACAAAGAGTTTCATCAAAGCCGAGTATTTGGCTACCAACATAATCCCGATAATGAAAGAAATTCTGGACGTATCCGCATGCAGTTAGAAGGCACTTTTTCGAGTTGCACTATTTCCTTCCTGAGATAATGTTTGTAAGGCTTCCAGAATTATTGAAAGATTTTCTTTAAAAACTCTGATGGTTTTGTGTTTCACACTCCATCTTGTCTCGCAAACTCTGGAAATATTAGGTATCAACTTCCCCCTCGAAACTGATTTCCGAAAAAAGTTTATAGTATCTTTGGTCGTTCCCATGGCATTTCTAATTTCAGGAAGTGAATTTGAATCATTGATAACTAGATTCAGTTTGTGGGACGAGCAATGAAACTAAAGGGCTTTGGTGGACTTTTTGCGTAAGATCGCTTGTACCCCTCCGTCTTTCCTGACATCGTTGAACAACCAACCAACGCATTTATTTATATTCAGATCTTCTTTTGTCAAAAACTCATCTATGCTATGTGTAATCGATTTCGCATCCAAATCTTTCAGCTCAATGAATCCGACAAACATTTTTTGGACTTCCTGTGTTTGTTCATCAAAATATCGCATCCCAATCGATAGTTGTTCAGTGCCAGAAATATTAGCTGTTTCGTCTGCTAGCACACTATATACTGCTGATTTTTTCACTATTTTCATAATATCAGCCACAATAACGTTTCCACAAAAACCAATAATTTCATTTTGAATATCCACTGAACGGTAGCTTGCATTCTTTTTCCCTTGCTCAATGTGTTTCTTTAAAATCAAATCTCCCGCGTCAATTCGCAGCCTGTATAAATCCTCGAGAATACCTTCATCATAATGTTTACCTCTTAGTGCTAAGTCGTGTGACCCTCAAAACGTAATGCAGGAAATAATAGATTTTATAATTTTGAGATTTTCTTCAATAATTCAATATTTGTTCAGTTGCAAATCGACAGGCACACCTTCGAGAAAATATTAAGCAGCTCTCAATGCCTCCTTATGGGCTTTAATGTGCTTTTTGCACTGCTCGTGAATATCTTTGAACTTACAAAAGGGCCTTACAGTAAATGATCCCAATATGCCTATAAATGAATTTGGATTTGGTAGGTACAACGTACAAAATGCTCCTTTTTGACGCCTGGAATATTCCAACTATGGAGAGTATGTTTTTAATCAAGAATAACTAAATTTTCTCTTTAAATATTTTGCATCTTCCGCAAAGTTGTAGGTCGCGGAAGGGGACCAACAGTTTTAAATTAAATACTTCTTCTTTTCGGTTGATAAGATGTGTGCCCGTCCAACATATCGCCCGATATCATTTTCATTGCAGTCATCCTCATCCATCAATGAATCAGGATTTGGCGTCAGAGCCAGGTATCTAGAGGAACTTGGTCTAGGTAGTTCCTGCGGCTGAATATAACAGGTTGTGGTCACCACTGAAGACACATGCGATATTGTCGTTACTTTGTTCTGTTCATCGCTGTTGCTACAGTTTTTTTTCATTCCAAACTTCCTGCAAAACAAAACGCTTCGATAAAACTTTATGTAATTAATTAAATTTTTACGGGAGTGCAGTTTTGTTCAAATACTCATAAACACTATCTCAGGAAGCTTTTTTGGCCTAATTCATATCAAGGATCAGTTTTAATTTGTATTTAATTAAACTATAAATATAATTTATGTTTTGTTTTCATAATTAAGTCCTGAAACGAAATCACTGTTGAGTTAACGTTGAATTCATAGAGATTGGATCAATAAACTCGTTTTTAATTAAATAATAGTTTTTCTTAACATTTCCCTTCCACATAATCGATCCTTTCTTTCCACATCAAAAATATGCCGGATAAAATTAAAAATGATATTCTTAAAGATTATTATACGCTAGTATATCCTTTACCAAAGCTATTAGCTAACAGAAATAAAATAAAAATACTAGCTCTGAGTCCAAGATTGAAGCAGTACATAACTTACCATCAAACTTTCTGATGTCCATTTTGATAAGATGATGAATGGAGACACACTCACAAACTTCACAACTCAACACTGAGATGAGATCTTATATTATTAATGAATATAAATCAATATTGACTAACACAGGCAAGCGGTAGTCTTATAATCGCTTTTCAATTCGCTTGTTTAGCTTGTTTCGTTGATCGCTTTCAATTAAAAAGTGACTCCCTAACAACGGCTCACGTCTTTATATACCCAAACGAACATCATACTATAATGTACGGTAACATTCTACCTGGTCTTAAAACTGTTATGAAATTCCAGAGTTCATTAAACAAGCGCCATCTAGCGTCGAGTAGCAATACTAAGTTTTACAAGGATTGTAGTCGATTTATTCAATTGTAGGCTCTAGGTGTTTCTTATGAACACTTACACTTAGAGATGGCATTTTCCACAAAACCAAATAAAATTGTATGTTCGTAACAATAACTTCTACTTTAGGTATGCTGCATACAAATTATACAAAACTAACGTGAATGCTGGTGAACGGCTGTCGTAGAATGCAATGCACACAACACACACACACCATACCTACCTCCTACCTACATATTTTTACACTGTTTAATGGTCGTGATGATAATGGCGGCGAATTTAAAAACGAATGTCAAAATCTTGATGTTATTCTGAATATTTTAATACTTTCTACAATATACATTAAACCTTGTGAATTTATTTACGTTTTATCATGCGATGCGGAATTTATTAATAGGTAAGGAAGTCAATCAAACTAAATTATCGCGAAAATATACGATAATAATAATACCACAAACCACTTACTTTTGTGAATATAACCTTACTTTATCCATTTTGTAAATAAATGAAGTGAGATTATATTATTATTTAACTGTGTTGAACCACAAGTATAATGCTAACTTAGCAAAAAGGAGACAGAAAATATTTTTCTATTGTGCCCTAAAAATCTAAAAAAAAATATAATAACGCCTCTGAGTACTTATTGTTAATTGACTTTGATGAATATTAGAGACAAAACCAGTGCACGCTTCCACTGGAAAAACTTGTAGTTGCATTTTTCTTAAACGGTAAGGAAGTGAATGAATATCAAAATAAAAAATATAAATGATTTACACAATCCATTTGAATAAATCATCTAAAGGAACAATTCGTTCAGGCCAGTCTACACTGTAGGTTAATGGACTGACACCTATCAGAAAACCTACTCCCCTGGCTAATACCACGAAGGGCGCTGGATTATATTCGACAGGTGTCAGTGCAGGATTCTTCACTGAAATTATTCCATTTGGTTAAATTTAATTGAATTTTTCTCCGTGAACAAAACTATATCCAATCATATGCTTTTTTTTTAGATATATACGTTTGATTTATTAAGAATTATCACTATTTTATTTCAGATTCAAAGTACCGAGGATTTAATTGAGCAATATTTTTCTTTGGTATTTCATCAAAAAGATATAATATCATTTCTGAGAATTTTACACGGAAAAGAAATATCGGCTCGAACTCTGAAGAAAAAACTTTCGCATTTGAAACTATTCAGGCGCGTCAACTATTTTAAAATAGAAGTTATTGTACATTTCATCGAGAACAAAATAAATAAATCTGGTCAACTTCATGGATACAAGTGGATGTATTTGCGTTGTTTACAGAATAATTTCGTTGTTACACAGCATGTTGTTGGATATGTTTTGAAGTTACCTACTCAATACAGAAGGAGTTGAACTTCGTCGAAGAAGACGATTACGTCGCAGACTGTTCCATAATAATGGCCCTAATTATTTCTGGCACGTTGATTCGTATAATAAATTGAAGCCTTACGGTATTTGCATAAATGATTCCATTGATGGATTTTCTCGGCACATAATCTGGCTTGAAGCAGGACCAACTATGCTATTTGTGGAAATTTTATGCCCAAAATACTTGTTTTCTGTAAAAAGTACGCTTAGTTGCATCAATCATTTTGGAGAACCAACAGTTCTTTTGGATTTCGTCCTGTACTACACGTTAAAAGGTAAAACCTCGTTAGTTTTTAGTTCGCACAAGTTTCGATTTCTGAGGGTTATCGTTCGTAGGGGTGCGATAGCTGGTTAACGAAAAAAACATATTTTTTTAAATGGTGGTTGGGTCCAGAAATTAAAGTTTGATTTTGCGAAATATCATTTGCACATTTGCTGGAGGCATCAAATACTACACGAATTTTCATAGTTTTATTATCAGGCCTGAGAACACAAGTAGTTGGTTTAGCCGATTTCAGAACCTCACCCCACCACGTTTAACCTTGAAATGACTTCCACATACGTCACACGAAGTAGCCAAGGTGACTTTGAGGTGCTTTGAGTTTTACCTTGAACGACCTTGACCTACGAAACACGGCGATGCAGGCAAGGTGACTTTGAGGTGGTGTTTTTGGTTCAGCCTTGAATGACTCTTTCACTCTCCATATTTTCGACAAGATGACTTTGACATCGAATGAAATCAAGGTGACTTTGTTTGTTTTAGGTTTGACCTTGAACGACTTTCATTGATCCACGCGGCTACTTCAAAGATTCGACTATGAACGACATTCAGCCGCATGGACGAAGAGACTTTTGAAGTGCGTTTGACTTTGAGTGACCTTCTACAATATCATGTGCCTTTGCTGAAATAAATTTGAAGGCGCTCATGTATTCTCCTTCCCTCCCTCCTTGAATGAACATATAAAAGACGGGCCACTCACTCACAGGAGTCAGTTTGATATCGCGCGTATTGAATATACCTACCTACAAATATGTTTCACTGTGATAAGTGTAGTAAAAGTTTCAGCCGTAAACATAACATGCGTCTGCAACGACTTAATTTTCACAGTTTTTCCAGGACGAAATGCATCAGCGCGCTGCAAAACAAAGTGCACGGCGCGCAGTCGGAGAGTAGGCTGGGTTTAAAATATATATAAATAAAAAAAATTAAATATGAGGGCGCCATATATATATATATATATATATATATATATATATATATATATATATATATATATATATATATTATATATATAACTCGAGAAGATTCTCACGGATAAAGTATGATGAGCTGTTTTCTCGAGTTTCGCTCCGTGTTCTGTGTATTTTATCCCCATGAGGATTATTTTCACAACGTTTCGGCAAAGTCTCATTTGTCATCTTCTGGTGATGTCTGAAGTTGTTTCAACTAGACTGATTAGTTCGAACTCTGTGTCTCAATTTATAGGGATGGATGTTCCCATTTTGTCACGGATTCAACTGACTGAGACTGGCCCTTGAAATAAATCAGTCCAATACTAAGCCTAAGAGTAATACTTAGAGTACAACCCTAAAGTAAGACACTTGAGTAAGACCCTAGAATGCACAAAAATAATTACTAATTATATTAAAACTACCTCTTTTGATGAGGGTCTTCAATCGTATATGAAATTCGACAGCTTCTGAATTTTGTTGGAAAGTGCTGCGATTTTGTAGGAACAAGCAGCGAACGTAAATCTCTCTCAAGGTACTAGTTTTTCTTCAAATGTCACAAATACGTTTATACCGTATCTACACAAGAAAACATGAAAACCAGCGTCACATAAGATTCAACAAAGAAAAACCAAAACTTGGATGAAACAATCGTTCGCTACTTTATTCAAATAATTATCTCGTCCAAACTTCGAGAACCCGTTTTTTTTAATCTCCTGGCATTGAACACTTTTTGTGGAATGCGTAGAATGTTTTGAAATAGATTTGAATAGATTGAAATTTGAAAATTTGAAAGGCAGTTGCAAGTCCCCTTCATAGTATATGCTGATTTTGAATCAATTCTGAAGCCTATACATACAAATGCTCCGAATCCAACACGTTCCTTCACAAATAAATTATTTATTCACGATCCATAATCATTCTCATACCGAATTCGTTGTTTTATCGATTATTCAGCCTACAAATTTGTTCTAGATCGTGGGGCGGATGCTGCCAAAGTATTCGTAGCTAGACTGAAGTTTGACCTGGGCGCCATTTACTATACATATATATCGTATATGTTGGTTGGTCGATCCGACCAACCAATAGACCGGTTTCGGGGTGATTGCCCCATCATCAGTACCGGGCATGGTCTCTTCAGAACGCTGTGAACCGTCTGAGTATCACGACTTGCGAGTCTTCCGAGTCGAAGACGTTGCACAGGTGCATGATGGTTTTACTTCAATTTTCTGCGCAGCATTAGCTGGGTGGTTGTTGTTTATTATATATTATATATATATATATATATATATATATATATATATATATATATATATTATATATATATATATAATATGATGATGATATTCTTAAATGATTTTGAATTTGATTTGTGTTTTGAAAAATCTAAAAATTTTAATTTTTACTATTATTATTATTTTTGATGAAAATTTTAATCGGCTAGACTCTTATGTTGAGTTTAAATCCTATACCTCAGTGTATAGAGATTTTTCTCAACCTCTCAGGTGGACATGATATATCATCTTGAAGCATTTTTCACCATCTTTCAATTTACCGAGTAATATACAGGGGTTTTCATTTGAAAAAATGAACTTTTGACTATTTTTATGCACAATGGAAATATTAGTAATTTTAGCACGTCCTGTATGATATGGAGTCGATTTCTTGGTGTTATTTGAATATTTCGAGTTTGTCCAAACTATCATCAAAATATCAACTTTTCAAGAATTGAGAGTACTGATGTACTTAATTTCAATTAAGGCTATGTTTTGGACTATATTTACCACAATTTATTTTTTATCTCGAAAACAGATAGAGATATGGGAACATTATTAACAAAAAAGTATTAAAATACCAGAGTGATTCCAAAATGTATTAATATACGGAGTGTTCCATTTAAAAAAATAAAGTTGCTAGGACTTTTTGATGGAAGTGGCAACGCCGCAATGCTGAAAATATTTTAGATCGATAGAACAGGTATCGAAATGTGAGAGGTGAAATTTTCAAAAAAATCATGCTTTGCGTTGTCCAGAAACGTCTAACCAACCATCGACCGTGAGTCACGCTGTATATATGTATAAATCTATATATATAATATATATATATATATATTATATATATATATATATATATATATATAATATATATATATATATGACATTTGTCAAACCTAAAATAATCTGATACATGTTCAACTTTCTCCGTCAGTTTATATGTTCGAATTATTGTTTTTAACTCATTTTTACTGCCCTGAAGAAGCTTCTCATTAGAAGCGAAAGCTTGGCAAAGTAGAACAGATATTTTATTTTTGATTTTTTGACTGAAAGACCCCGTTAATCCATTTTGCTGTACATTTCTCCAGTCGCTAAGATTATTCCATTTTTAATGGAAACACCTCCCTAAAATTTGAAGTTGTAAACCGATTTCAATATTTTTTTTTTGAAAGGTCAAGTACTAAAAGGTCTACCTTGGGACAAGATTTGAAATGTTTATTAAAGTACGATACTTTTTTCTTAGTCGAAAATCGGGATTTTTTATTAGCGATTTTTTTATTGAAAAAATCACTACGCTACTGGATTCAGAGTGCCTCTAAACAGGTGTGACCAGAATTTCATGAAAAAATATTCATTATTAACAAAGTTATGACAACTCAAAAATTCGAAAACTCACACAGCTAACAGTAACAAAAACACCCTATATCAACAGATATAGCCATGAGAATATTTTTTTATGATTTTAACAATAAAGTGCCGCCAGATGAAAAAAAAACAAATAGTGTAAATATTTTTAATGAAAATAACTGAATTACATAAAGTTTTCACGCAAATTAACTAAAACTAAGACGTAATATTTCAATTCAAATCTTAGTTGCCATGGAAATGATATTACAGTTTGACACTTGTGAAAGATTCAAGTGTACCATTATCAACAATATTCACCTTACAGTTCTTCGAATTATTTTGTGTCATGGCTGTTGGATTGAGCGTAAGAGAGAAAATTGAAATTGTACGCCTTTCGGGAGAAGACGTTAGAAGTGCTAGAGAGGTTTGTAGAGTATTTAATGAGAGACATCCAGATCGTCCTCGTATCAGCTGCGGTACGGTAAATAAAATATATAAAATATTCAATGAAACTGGTGCAGTATCAAAAATGATGTTAAAAAGTAATCCTGTACAAAGACGAAACAGGAATGATCAAATCATTTTAGATTATTTCGGAAATAATCCTAATGCCAGTATAAGGAATGCCACTTTACATGTGAATATTCCACGAGAAACTATTCGGAGATGTCTCAGAATATTAAACATTTCAAGCCAAAATTTTTACACACACTTCAAGAAGGCGACGAAGCAAGACGCCTGGAATATTGTTTATGGGCCCAAGGGAAATATTTAAACAATAGAAATTTCCTAAAAAATATTTTATATACCGACGAAGCCACTTTCACTACAAATGGAGTAGTGTCATCACAGAATTGTCGCTATTGGGCAGCGGATAATCCTAACCGGATAATAAGCTGTAAAAGCCAGTATTCCCAAAAAATCAACGTCTGGTGTGGGATATTGAACGAACGAATTATTGGTCTTTCTTTTTGAGGAAAACATTAATGCGCAGAGCTTTCTATAATTTTTAAACACAGAGTTTTGGGATGCTATTTACGAGCTGCCAATCAATGAACGATCAAATTTAATTGTCCAGTTAGATGGGTGTTCAGTTCATTATGCCTGAGCTGTGAGGCAATGGCTTAACGAACATTTCCAAACCGATGGATAGTCCGTGGTAGTCCGTTTATAGAGTGGCCACCCAGATCTCTAGACCTCACAGTTTTGGACTTTTTTCACTGGGGACTTCTCACACAAAAGGTTTACAAAAACCGCTCAAGAGATAGAAATGAACTTTGTGCAAGAATTCGACAGGTATGTGCAGATATTAGCCCTCAAGAACTGAGGACTAGTAGAGGCTACTAGAATATGAGTTAGAATTAATTGTTGCACTGAATCGAAACATTTCAATAATTAGTTACGCTTATTAAAATTTTTTTGCTTCATTGTTAGTTGAATTGTGTGAATGTAATTCCGTTATTTTCATTAAGGAAGCCCGGAACAAAGAACAGAAAATCATATACCAAATAGCGAACGAAAACGGATACACCCAAAAGACAATAGATAAATTAGAAAACAGAATCAAATAAAAAATACAGAACAATGATCAAGCCAACCCAACAGACAAAACAACACAACGATGGACAGCGTTTACGTACGTAGGACACCGAACCAAACATCTTCAAGCCATTGAACATCGACGTCACATACAAGCCAAACACGAAAATAACACAAAAAATAAACAGCTATGAAAAAGAAGAAGACAAAAACCAAAACGGGATATACAGTATACAATGCTCGGACTACAACAAATTCTATATCGGCCAAACCAAGAAAAAACTGATCCGAAGGTACGATGAACACAAAAAGGCATACATAAACCCAATAGTATATCAATCAAACCTCACAACACACGCCATACAAAACAAATATAACTTTCCCTCACCAGAGAACATAAAACTCATAAAACAAGTCAATAAGGGAAACCCCATGGACATTTGGGAAAACTTAAACATCCATAAATTTAACAGTCAAAAATCACTTATCGAGGAACAAATACAAATCAAAACACAACAAGACCTAACATTCAATATATTAAAGAAATCAACATACACGCCTAGAAACAATAAACCTAGAGAAGATTTAACACAAGGAATAGTACCTGATGTAATCCAAATACAGGCAAATTTACCTAAAGCAACAGAAGTACCTGTATTGAGGCGTTCGAACCGTATATAAAGACACACAACAGGATAACACGTTCAGATAGAATAGTGCCTAGAAGATGACAGCACGACCAGCTGTCGAAAGCGCTCGCAGATAATCAAATAGAAGTCATAGAGCTTCAAATCCTTTTCGTAACTTACATTAATAGTAAAATACTGAAAATAAAGGAAAAATTAGTTGCATCATCCATATATATATATATATATATATATATATATATATATATATATATATATATATATATATATATATATATATATATATAATTTATTTCACATTCCCACATTCTCAGCCTTCGTTGAGGATGGATGTATGTTGAGAACAGCAAGAATTATTTAGTTTTGAGTTGAGTGATATTGTTAGTATAGTGTGCTGGAGTGAAGCAGAAAAAAGGCATTAAAATTGGATGTACAAATACAGTGATATAGACACTTTAAAGGACCTAATTTGAAGAAGTAAAAGATACTTTTCATCATAAACTGTGAATAATAATCGAATAAACATTCGTTTCGACTTTCGAATCAGTTTATCTTATCGTGAAAACAAAATACAATAAGATTTTAAAACGAAAGTTTTTTTTTTTCATTTTATCGGACAAATGCCGATAAGATGATACTACCTTCGCTAGAATACAAAGTCTAAGAGCCAGTTCACACGGACTCACATTTGATGAATTTGGTTCTAGTTTGAACATTTTTTCGCATGAAAAGTGATGAATATGGACCAGTAGAAGCGTAGATAATGGAGATAATGTAGATTCAAACCAAGAGGGTCGCTAAGAAGGACAACCCCTGGCAAGAAGCAGAAAATGGTAGATGGTGTAATCTTGGAAGCCAAGATTGCGATGGAGAAGACTGTAAAGGACATCTTCAATAAGTCGGGTGAAAAAATTTAACAGTTGAGAGACGACCTGGATAAAACCATTTTTCGAGGGAATTAGTGAAGAGGACATAAAAGGAGATATAATAAAAGTAACAAGCAATATCGAAGATGGACACTTTATGGTGGTTAGGATTGGGGATATGGTTGAAACCATACAGAGGGCAACAACCATGTACTCTGGAGGAAAAATTCAATTCGATAGAGATGAACATCAATAAGCAACAGCCTGCAGCAGATAATGGAAATGAAAGGCAGAATGGGAAGCAAAATGGCGCAACTAGAACTGAGGACATGATGAATGAGAGAGTGAACGAATTGGAGAGAAAGGTAAGAAGACATGAGAACCAAAGGGAGACACTAAGAGCAGTGGGAGTTAGATTGGTGGGTATGGTAGATTGGATGAACGGTTTCGGAAAAGAATGGCACTCGATCTTAAGTCGCCGGAGGAGAACCAATTATGTTCAAAGTTCTTCAACACTACCACACTACTGCGGAGAACCGCTGAAGAGCGAGGAGCCGCAGTCGTGTGTATTCAGGAACCATGGGCAAAAGAACCACCCTGGGAAGGATGGCTCAAATACGACGGAGGAGAAGAATCGAAGGTTCGAACCTGGGTTCGCATTTGAAAATTCATCTCTAAAGGATGAAAGGAGCATGAATGGGATCGGTATATTTGTGGAGCAAGAAAGAAAGAAGATAGGTATTATGAATGTGTATGAAAAGCCTGGAGGAAGAGAGAATGCAAGGATGGATGGGATTAGGACAATTTTTGATGAATGGGAAGGAAAAAAGATTTTGGTTGGAGACGTGAATGCCAAAAAACGAAAGGAAAGAGGATATTCTAGAATGGGTGGCGGAAAAAACGATACATGATAGAGAATGATAGCGAAAGTCCTACCACTTTTTCTAGCAACAGAGTGAGAGTTGGGTCTACTTGACCATAAGTGGGAATATGCAGGTGTATGACTGGAAATTATGCATGGAGGAAACTTTGAGTAACCACAGAATGATTGAGTTCAGTCTGATGGGGTTTCCCAAGATTAGGAGAGCCAAGGTGATGGGGGGCACCGACTGGGCAGGGATTGAAAACATGATATCCGATTACTGCCCGAGAAGGCTAGATACGAATGAAGAAATTGAACGGGAAGCAAATTAGCTTCAAAGAGAAATGAAAGAAGCCTGTATGAGATTTATAACTAGGTGTGAAAAGGTGTTCAACGTGGAAAGAGAATGGTGGAACATGGAACTTGAGAGCATGAGAAAACACGTAAGAAGGAAAATAAGGAAAGCTCAGCAGAATATGCCAAGGGAGGAAGGCAAAGCTGGTGGTGACGAAAAATTGGCGAAAATTGCAGTACGTAAGCAACGATTTGAAGTGCGACAGGCACAGCTAGTCGAACAGAAACGGCGTTGGTTGGCTGAACTGGCTGAGGTGGAAATCAGCATCAAGTGAGTCGTGTGTTGAGGTGATTCAACGAATCGGTACCGCTTGGAGGTCGACGAAATGAGCGACCGTGTGAAGGCTCTCAAGGAACGGATCAGGAAGGGAGTTGACGTTGGAACATAACCTCCATTTGTTTCCTTTCCTAAGATCCTTTTTTTTTTCATGGAGTACACGTGAGTTGGTTGGTGTACACAGGGCAATGCGTGGTTGAGGCAGTGTCCACTTCCCATTTCGGAAAGAATATCAAGTGGGACACATCATGTAAACACTTCACTCCACTTCATCCTCACTCCTCCCCAGTTCCTCTCAAGAGTGTAAAAGTAGGGAGTATCCGATGAAACATTCAGTTATTCAGCTATCTTCAACATGGCAGTAAATAACCAGCAAGCAAATTCCACCACCGAGCCCACGCATTTTTGGAGCCCAGAAGGTCACCTGACAACTGGACCGTCGGAAAAGATGAGGTACACTTATTAGGTATTCACCTCTCTGAAGAATCGCTGCCAGAAATCAGGAGAATCCCTACATGAGTTTGAATCCGACATAGCTCGATTGGTTTGTCTGACATATCCTGCTACACCGGTAAATGTAATGGAGCGGTTATCAGTTCAGGCATTCTTGGACGGACTTCGCGACCAAGAAACGAGACAGGTCTTGACACTAGCTCATCCCAAACATCTCGTGGATGCATTGGCAAGCGCTCTGGAATTTGAGGCTGCAAAACAATCCTGCAAGAGCCAGCGATCAGGGTCCTGTTGGCTGAAGGCGTGTGCGTACCTGAAAGGTTGAAACCATCCTAGAGGCTCGCTTGGACAGAAGTGCGAGCAGCGGCAAGGTGGTAATGTTCGAGCCCAAGATACACGATGAGAAAATTGGAAGAGGAATCGCACTGGGGAAGACCCTGTTGCGTGTTGATGAAGTTGTGCCGGTCAGGGTCATAAATGTCAACTACTTTCCCGTGATCTTGAAGAAAGGAACAATGCTGGGGCACTGTTCGTCCATTTCCTCTGTGATACGGAGTGTACGCAGTTCTGTTAGCCAAGCCGACAACTTGCCTAAAGAGTTGAAGAAGTTGATTGACATTTCCTCCAAGGACATACCACCAACTCACCGATCAAAACTGAGGGAGTTAGTCAAGAAGTACCAAGAGATCTTCGTTATTGGAGAAAAAAATGCGGCAGAACGAATGTGGTTTAGCATAGAATCGACACTGGGAATGCCCGACCAATCCGGCAATCAGCTAGAAGAGTCCCCCTTGCGAAGAAAGAAGAGGCAGACAAGATAGTCAGCGATATGGAAAAAGGAGGAGTCATCGAACTTTCTGACAGCGCCTGGTCTTCCCCAGTCATATTAGTGAAGAAGAAGGACGGCTCGACAAGGTTCTGCATGAATTTTCGCCAACTAAATCACGTGACGAAGAAAAACAGCTACCCTCTTCCAAGAATCGACGACACCCTGAACTCGCTAGCCGTCTCCACAATTTTCTCGACTTTGGATTTGAAGAGGGAATATTGGCAAGTTGAATTGGGCCCAGAAGATCGAGAAAATACTGCTTTCACCATCGGCTTAGGATTGTGGCAGTTCACGGTTATGCCATTCGGGCTTTGTAATGCTCCAGCCTGCTTCGAGAGATTGCTGGAGACAGTTCTCAGGGGGCTCTCATGGAAGACGTGTCTAGTAGATACAAAAGATATAATCGTGGTCGGAAAATCGTTCGACGATCACTCAAAAAATTTGGAGGTATTCATGCGTCTGAGGAGTTCTGGATTGGAAATTAGTCCCAAGAAATGCCATCTATTCCAGAAAGAAGTCCATTACCTTGGCCATGTTGTCTCTGGGGAGGAATGGCAGTGGACCAATAAAAGATCAAAGCAGTTAAGGATTGGCCCATTCCAAAAGACATACATCAGCTTCGGAGCTTCCTTGGTTTATGCACCTACTACCGCAGGTACGTGCTAGGGTTTGCCAACATCGACAAACCATTGACCCGACTCACAGAAGGGCAGATCCAGTTCCAGTAGTCTGAGGAATGCCACGACTCATTCAAGAAGTTGAAAAGAGCTTTGATCAACTATCCTGTTTTGACCTATCCCCTACCTGACGAAAGTTCATTTTAGATACGGACGCCAGCAACGTGGGACTTGAAGCAGTCCTTTTTCAGATCCAAAATGAATAGGAGAAAGTTAATGGCTACTTCAGCAAAACGCTCAGTGAACCAGAGCGCAATTATTGTGTCACCAGGCGAGAGCTGTTGGCCGTTGTCAAAGGTGTAGAACATTTCTACAAATACGTATATGGAAGAAGATTTCTGTGGAAAACGGACCATGCGGCTCTCAAATGGCTTCTGCAGTTAAAAATCCCGAGGGCCAAGTAGCGCCCTAGATTGAAAGACTACAAGAATTTGACTTCGAAGTAGAACATCGAGCTGGGACTAGCCATAAAAACGCAGATGCCCTGTCACGGAGACCATGCCCCAATTACTGCTCACATTGCGGACAAGAGAAGGAAGCAGCTATTTGTAGAACTAGTGCTGTGGACGACAACTGGGAGGACAATAAAATCAAGGAAGACTAAGAGAAAGACCCAGATCTTGGTTTAATCATCACATGGAAGAAAAGTAAGCAAAGACCATTGTACGGGAGAGTTCATTTAATTCATATTTTCTTCACTCTTTTCTTTTCTTATGTCTCATACCACCCTGTACAGGCAAGTGGTTGCATTCCAGAACACTTGAACCTCTCACGGTTCATCCCTCTCGAGAGAGCGTTGATCGGTTCAATGTAGATTAGTAAGTTTGAATTCTGTCGTAAACAGCAAAAGTTAAAAATCTGTTTGTTCTCTTTCATATTCACGCACTGTAATAATCTTCCAATACCTGCTATCGAAGTAAATAGTTCAATGTTGAAGTAGTGTTTTATCAACAAGGTTAACGCTACAAAATTCAGTTTGATCATATAAACAAAACATGGTCCTTCGATCTGGATATTTAACAGAACGAATGCAAATTTCAACGAACTTTGAAAGCAAATTTATTAGTGAAGATGTTCGTGAAAGGCCACTAGGAAGCGGTGAAAGTGTCTATCGCGTACCTATCGGCGAATCGGAACCAAGAGAGCATCTACGGCGTGGGAGTTAAACAGGTGGAAGGAATTGGCGCGTAGTTTGGAGAACGTGGCCACAGAATCAAGGACAGCAGAACTCCTCTTGCATCGGCAAATGCATGGGCGGCTTACTCGTAAGGGGAATGAACAACCACAAATATAACAAGTAGAAATATATCTACACAAACGGCAGAAAGGGAGATTCAGTGAGTACATTTATCCTTTATCTTTCCAAACATTTTCTATTTTGAACTGGTTCTACCTGTTATATCATTATTGGTTTTTATTTGTCATTTTTCGGAAACTAACACAATTAATTTGGATTCATAGTTAAAATGGAGAACGAATTGAATGATTTAATTCGTAAAAGGGGTGTAGTAAAGGGGAGAGTAACGAGGTTTGAAACTTTTTTGTCTTCAATTACGGACACCACGTTGGGGCAGTTGCCGGCTCGAATAGAAAAATGCAAAGATTGTTGGGGTGAGTTTCAATCATTACAAGATGGTATAGAAAAAACTTGATGGATCTAATGAACAGCAGGAAGAAAGGGTAATTTTTGAAGAAACATATTTTAGAATTATTTCTCAAGCTGAAAGCATTAATTCAAATTCGGTACGAGATAACACCAATACAGGGGGTGTTCAAAACATTGTACAGGGAGGTCAACCGGTAGACAAAAATGTAAAATTACCAACGATGGAAATTCCTTCATTTCACAGTTCGTATAAGGAATAGATGGAATTTCACGACACATTCAATGTCTTAATTCATACTAACACAAGGCTAACTGGCATACAAAAATTTTATTATTTAAAAAATGCTTTAAAGGGTGAGGCAGCAAAAGTGGTTCGGGCTCTAGAAGTTTCGGAACAAAATTATTTAGAAGCAAGGAAATTGTAGAAAGGTCGTTTCGAGAATAAATAAATAAATGGCAACTCTTAGAGTCTATTGATTCTGGGAAATCCATTAATAAGTCGGGCGACTGGAAGGGGAGACTAGATCGACAAAATGCATCTAGGTCCTTTGTCACGGTAGCCAAACCATGTTCGGTTTGCAATGATAACCATTTTTTGTTCGCATGCAAAACATTCAAGAGGTTATCTTTATCAGCTAAAAGGGATGAGGTCAAAAGGGCAAGTGCCTGTTGAAATTGTTTGAAGTATGGTCATAAGGTAGAGAACTGTTCAATGGGCGGTTGTAAACTGTGTGGTAAAAAACTTAGTACAATGTTGCATTTAGGGGAGCAAGACAAACGAGTTCGGGAAAGTTCGTTACCTACATACTTCGGAAGGATCACAGGCAAGTTCATCTCAATCGGACGGATCCCAGTCATCTGAGACACAAAACACATTGCAGATTTATCAATGCACGGTTATCAAAACACCAAGGGAAGTTTTATTGTCAACAGCATTGGTATATATTGTTGACAATTCAGGCAATTTTCAGGAGTGCAGAACTCTCCTGGATTCGGGATCTCAATCCAACTTTATGTCACTAGATCTCTGGGAAAAGTTGCGGCTTCTAACACAAAAAATTAATTTTCCAGTAGTATGCATCGGTCAGGGAATAACAAATATCACACGTTCAGTAAACGCGGTTATTCACTCCAAATCAAACAACTTCAAGTTCAGTTCTAGCTTTCTTATTGTTGATAAAATTTCTGAGAATTTCCTTTCCATAAATATCGAGTCTAGTTTTAAAATTCCAGATAACATCACTTTGGCAGACTTGACGTTTGGTAAAAGCAATAAGGTTGATCTTTTGTGAGGAGCAGCTGTTTTTTGGGATTTATTATGCGTAGACAGGTC
Organism: Leptinotarsa decemlineata; assembly: GCF_025532065.1. NCBI lineage: Eukaryota > Metazoa > Arthropoda > Insecta > Coleoptera > Chrysomelidae > Leptinotarsa > Leptinotarsa decemlineata. The sequence continues at coordinate 40,383 of NW_027412726.1, read as the reverse complement.
AAATTAGGAAGGAATCAACCTGTAATTCTGAAAACTAAATTGGGTTGGGTCATAGCCGGTCCCGTTATGGGTTCACCTGAAATGAAACACGGTACCGTGGTATGCAATCTTACGTCAAACATGCATATACAGGAGCAGCTTGAAAAATTCTGGGAGGTGGAAGAATGTCCTCGGATCAAACCTTTTTCAAAGGAAGAGATGGAGTGTGGAATAATATTTCACGAAACAACAACACGGAATGAAAATGGAAGGATAATATTTCCGATTTAGGCGACTCGTTAGTCATTGCAGTAAAAAGGTTTCAACAGCTTGAAAGAAGGTTAAATAAGGACTTACGAATGAAGGAGCAGAATCATGGATTCCTCAAGGAGTACAGTGATCTAGAGCACATGACTAAAATTGGAACATTGGAGGAGAAAAACAATACTGATATTTCGGATCATCCAATTTATTATCTTTTCCATCACGCAGTGTTTAAGGAAAATTCTTCAACAACCAAGTGTAGGGTGGTATTTGACGGATCCGCAGCTACAGACACTGGGTTGTCATTGAATGGTGTTCTGATGGTCGGACCCAATATGCAAGACAATCTCTTCAATATATTACTCCGTTTCCGTAGGTATGAAGTAGTCCTAGGGGTAGATGTGGAAAAAATGTATCGCCAAGTGAATATTAAACCCAAACATAGGGATTTGCAAAGGATTCTGTGGAGGTATTCTTCTGATCAGCCAATAGAAATTTATCGACTCAACACCGTAACATATGGAACTGCATCAGCATAATTTTTGGCAGTAAAATGTTTGCAGCAACTAGGATTGGACAACAAAGAACATTTTCCTATGGCCAGTCAAGCCATAATTAATGATTTCTATGTGGACGATTTATTGGTTAGTACAGGTTCCGTTCAGGAAGCAAAAATTCTTAAGGAGCAAATAAGTCAAATCCTCAAGGCAGCTGGATTCAATCTAAGAAAGTGGGTTTCAAATCGCGAAGAGATTCTTGAAAAAAAAGTTGATAATGATTCCAAAATTAAGCATTATTTCTCAGATGACAAAACAACGAAGGCATTGGGTTTGTTATGGAATTCTGAGAAAGATATTCTAAGGTACAGAATACAAATTGACCAAAGTCGAACAAGAATAACAAAACGAACTATCTTGTCAGTTACGGCTCAAATATTTGATCCATTGGGTCTTGTAGGTCCGGCAATCCTAAGAGCAAAACTGCTCATGCAGGAATTGTGGAAATTGAAGGTAGACTGGGATGAATCTCTCCCACTCGATATTCATACATACGTCTTGGCTTCGATTCAAGCAACAAATCCAACAATTGGAAGAAATAAAAATACGAAGACAGGCTATTTGCATGAATTCACAGGAAATTCAATTGCACTGTTTCGCAGACGCCTCGGAAGCTGCGTACGGAGCAGCGATCTATATTCGGTCTACCGAGCAGAATAATATGCATCATGTAAGTTCAATTTGCGCAAAATCAAGGGTAGCTCAGTGAGAGATTTGAGCCGGTTCTAAGCCTCCCCCCACCACTATGAGGTATTAATTGCTTTTTTTGTTGTTGTTTAGTGAAGTCAAGGCGATGTGACCTTGAAGTGTCTGGTTCATGGATCGTTCAGATTTTTTTTTTTCATATGAGATTTTGTGTGTGTGTGTGTGCGTGTGTGTGTGTGTGTGTGTGTGTGTGTGTGAATGCACGGTACAGGGTTTCATGATGTGCTTGTCTATGTACAAACATACGTCTGCATACTTCGAAGATCCTCCAAGTAATGAATGCTCCATCCGTGAGAGGCCACCAAGTTAGTAGTGGTGTGACGTCACAGCAGCAGCAACCGTTCAACGGTAAGAGAGCAAGATGTTCACTCCACGACGTGTGGCTGAGTAATGCGTATTCATCGGTGTGCCCTCACCTCTGAGTTTATATTTGGTTGCGACATTCGATTTCAATTTGAAATGACAAATAACCCATCTTCAATAGTAGTAGATTACAGCCGGTTCTGGGCCTCCCCCCGCCACTATGACGTATTAATTGCTTTTTTTGTTGTTGTTTAGTAACATCAAGCGATATGACCTTGAAGGGTCTGGTGCATGGATCCTTCAGAATTTTTTTCATATGAGATTTTGTGTGTGTGTGTGTGTGTGTGTGTGTGTGTGTGTGTGTGATATAGTGACGTAATTACATTTGATTGGTGTGTGTGTGTGAGAATACACGGTACAGAGTTTTCATCATGTGCTTGTCTATGTACAAACATACGTCTGCATACTTCGAAGATCCTTCAAGTAATGAATGTTCCATCGGTGTGAGTGGTGTGACGTCACAGCAACAACCGTTCAACGGTAAGAGAGCAAGATGTTCACTCCACGACGTGTGGCTGAGTAATGCGTATTCATCGGTGTGCCCTCACCTCTCTCGATACAGTGAAGGCTGTGACGTAACGCATCGCTCTAGCCTCGCTATCGATGGTGACACGCAGTTGGCCGAGGACTGTGCTAACGTCTGCCCTCTCCGAGAGCACAACGACCACTGCCTGTTCGTATCGGCATCTGTTATCGCATCCAGTTGGGAGGTGGGTTTGGCTGTGACGTCAGGCATCTCTAGTGGGTAGCAACAAGCAATGTGAACCTTTCACGTTTCATGGTGGAGGTGACTCGCGCTGTTCAACATAAAAGAAATGCCTGGCACACTATGAAATCAGTAGACGAATATATCTGCAGCAGTAAGCAATTGGTAGAGTGTTATTCAGTTCGTAATAGAAGGAAGACGGTGAGTGTATTTTGCTGTTGGAAATTGTTTATATTTTCATACATATTTTCATCATGTCCGTTTCAGAAGTAGACTTAAATAAAATCAATAATTTCATTGTACAGGAGGTTGAAATACTAGAGCAAAAGGCTTTATCATCATTACCAATGATGAAGTATATATAATTAAGAATATGTCAACTCATTCTACAAGGTTTGGAAAATCAATTTTATTAACTTTGGAAGATGTGAGCAATGATAAATTATTCAAAACATGGCTACCAAAACGTATTTCGTTGCAATTCAGTGATGACGATATAACTTGTATCAACTCATCGGGTGGTAAATATACTATGGTGTATTTAGGTATGAAACGCGATCTCTAGTCAAATTCAGTATGATTGAATAATAATAGTAATTATGTATAGTGAATTTCTTTTTGTTTTAATAATATTCATATATTAGATAATTTAGATGATAATTATATGGAAATATAAACATTACTAACTTAGTTGAATACACTCACTTTATAAGTACAAATAGAATGGGAATGTGAGTATTATATCATGGAAACAAGTTGAAGGTTGCTAATTGTGTTTTTTATTTGATTTCAGTTCCACCATTCAAAGATGTGGATGCAGTATGCAAGTCAAGATTGGGTCGATGTTGTAGATCTCAAATCATCGGTTCAACATTTGTCGTCTAAATTGAAGGTGATGGGTGATGGAGCTGAACATGCAAGCAAATATGATATGAGTGTATGCTATGATGAAAAACAAATAGAATTATTTCTTCGTGATGCTGAGAACTATCGAAGTGGCGCTGAAGTTTGTAACAAATTTTTGGATAATGAATTGGAATTGTTGCAACTTTGTGAGGTTATGATTGAACTGAACCTGAGAAGATTCCTGTATAGCCTCCAACCATACTTGCCAGAATGGATTATTCATCACTTTGAATTGAATGATGAAAATCGAGAGGAAATTGAAGATGGTCGCGAAAATGATGACTATGAGGAAGAAGTTATTTTAGATAGTCTGTATGTTCCTGTAAATCATAAATAATGTCAAATAAAAAACTTTGTATTATTTTCATGTTTTATTTATTTAAATCCCATTATATATAATAGAAAATGATTACAAAATGAAAAATATGATATATATGAATTAGGAAAAATTACAATACATGATATAAGTCAGTTACAAATGAAAGAAAAAAAATCGTAAAACAGTACATGATAGAGTGGAAAAATGAAATAGTATCATTAATTTAAAGAGTGTCAATATCTGCTGTGAACTGAACCATCCAATGCATTGTATGTTAAAACTGTATCATGCAAAATTAATGAATATACTTTAGTGTTGTCTGGAAACTTGGTCTTCCTTGTCTCAAACTCAATCTTTATATCAATAGTTGATTATTTTGTTGCATTCGGTTGATGGGAGCAATCGATGACGAATAGTGGATTCTCTCTAAATTGTCCAATGTCTATCAGAGGTTCACTCATATCTTTATCATAATAACTCCGCTGAAAACTCTCAAAAGCATAATAAGCAGGAGCATCAAGTTTTTTATCGAAATTCAAATTCTAACGCTCATATGGATAAACTTCAGAATTCAAGTATACTCGAATACTATTGATATCAGCAGTTGTGAATTTTGTAATATCCTGTGTTCTATCCTTCTATCCTCCTTGAACCACTTACAGTACTCTTCAACGCTGGTATTGAAAAGGGTGTATTTCCAAGTGAATTCAAAGTGACAAGAGTTGTCCCAATTTTTAAGGAAGGCGGTGATGATGAAATTGAAAACCACTGACCAATATCTATCGTTCCAATTTTTGGAAAATTGTTTGAAATCATCCTTAAAAATAGGCTTTATGAGTATTTTCTGAAGTACAAGTTATTCAACCCAAATCAATTCGGATTTAGGAAATCATCCTCCACCATCAACGCAGTCAAAAAAGTAGTCGAAAATATAATAACTTGTTTTGAAAAAGGAGAACACACTATTGCTGCCTTATGTGATCTCACAAAAGCATTTGATTGTGTCTCCCATTCCATTTTATCAAAAAAACTAGAAGACTATGGCATAAGAGGAACCCCTTCATCTCTTTTTTCATCATATCTGACTAACAGATATCAATATGTATCACTTGACTCAAATAATCTATCTGATTTAGAACCAGTTACATGTGGAGTGCCTCAAGGTTCGGTTATGGGCCCTCTCTTGTTCATAATATATGTAAATGATCTCTTCTCCTACATGTCACCTCACAATTGTTTTGCTTTCGCCGATGATGCTACTCTCACGACATCTGGGAAAATTGAGTCTAATTTGGTGCGCGATATAAATCAAATTCAAATGAAAGCTGACATATGGTTCAGAAAAAAATAATTTCATGTTGAACGAAAACAAAACTCAACATATCATTTTTACATCTAACACCGCTTTGTTGGAAGGGCACAGTGTTAAACTTCTAGGTATACATCTCGATGATACGTTGAACTGGTTGGAGCACACTGAACAACTTAGCACTAAACTGTCCAAATACACCTTTCTTCTTCGGAAATTAAAAAATTTGATTTCTCAACAGGCGATACTGTCGGCGTACTACGCTTTTTTCATTCTCATATATCTTACGGGACAATTCTGTGGGGGAATAGCAGTAACGCAAATAGAATATTTATCTTGCAAAAAAAATCGGTGAGGATCATATCTGGGCTGGTTACTCAGACTCCTGTAAACCTCTTCTTTTATCGCTGCGAATAATGACGGTACCTTCTATTTATTTATATCAACTTTTGATAGATATTCATAAAAATAAATTAACACAAAATAGAAATTGTGATTTCCATGATTATAACACGAGAGGATGTGAATTATTAAGGCCAAGTAGATTCAGACTACAAAAATCGAAGAGGAATTCAATTGATATTAACCTCTACAACATTTTACCTCCCTATGTCAAAGAACTAAATCAGTTCATGTTCAAAATATATATAACAGATCTCTTGATAACAAATTGTGTATACTCTACTGATGAGTATGTAGCTGTCCTATCCAATGCAACACGAACCATTGGCTAGTAATTTAAGCTGACATGTTCTTAAAAATTTTATTACTTGTGTGATGCAATGTTTGCTAACTCCTGAACTGTAACTAGGCGTTTTATATTGATAACTTTATATTTTTTATATTGATAACTTTATATTTTTTATTCCACTTTGTGCATTTGACTTATCTTATTTGTATTACTATTGTACATCTAAAAGATTAATAAATTTATCTATCTATCTATCTATCAGATGTGGTAGTACTTTGAAATGCGATGATGACAAAACGAGGAGTTTCTAGAGTGTTAGTTGTTTTGATGGTCCATATGTCTGAAGAAGTCCCACGTAATGATGGTAGTTCATAGAGGTCCCACATACGATAAGCCAACTTGATTTTTGCATTCAGACCGCTTTTGTTTATTCTACTCAAAAGTTTGAGCTTGTGTTTATCATCTGGTACAATGTGTCTTATTTTCCATTCGATTTTATTTATTTCCAAATCAGCATCAACCTCACCTATATATGAGTTTTTGAATGATCGGGCGATAATCAAAATCAATTCCTGTTCGGCATTCAAGATACTTTTGTTGTAATCTTCAGCAAAACCCATCAAATATTTCAGTGGTAGTTTTCCACTAAAACATGACTGTTTGTATCCAAGATATCTTGTTTCAATTGTGAAAGTCCCGGCCAGATGTCAATAATGTGTTAGCTTGTGATTGTCCAAATGATATCATGGTTTTCATTGTAGATGTTATCCCAGGTTTTCTAACAACAACTACTTGTTCACCACCCATTTCGTAACGAATTTCATCAAAGAGAAATGCAATTGCATTATTCGAGAGATAGCATGTTTTCGCTACATCTTTCGGGGTGAATTTAACTTCTATGTAAATGAAGCTCTCGGCAATATCTAGTTTAACATCTTGATTATTGATTGCAATTCTAATTTCATCCGAATTCCTGAATAACGGTGATCCGTAGGGCTTATATGTGTGCTCATGTAAACTTATGAGAGAATGATCGAGCACTGGTTCATCGAATATATTCAACTTTTCACTGTTTGTTTCGAGCACCATTGTTATTTTCTCACTTTCAATCCAATCGATTTCAAAAATTTAAGATCACTCACAGTCAGAGCGTTATGTGCTAACTGTTTAGCATACACTTGTGAAATGAGCTTTTTTTATGCACACTTTTCTTTTTATGCACACTTTTCTTTTTGATAGTGCAGCTCGTTTTGGTTTGGGATTGTTCAATACGATATAATCAATTGTAAATGAAACCCATAACAATAGTTATTCGATTTTCTTCAATTCCAAAATAATGAAAATCTCTTCTTCACTTCCAAAATCGATAAGGTTATTTTTTTCATCCAAAATACGCACTGTAATGTTGTGAATCAATTAACGACCTTCTGGACTGACAGGCATATATATAATACTGTGTGGTTCTTTACTAAGATTGTATCCAGGTCCGACATCAATATCGAATGAGAAAGGAATGTGGGATTCTTCACCATTTATATATGAACCAGATATTATATTGCAATCTAAGCGGATAAGTCTCACAGTTGTAATGTTTATTGGTAATGAGGATTCATGTATCTGATTTGGTGGAAATATGTCATGAGCGAATCCCATCATTTCTGCTATAGAATTTGGATGTGTCAGATCAATTTTATATTTGGATCGCATTTCACATTTGAATGTATTATTACTGGCGTGTAGATAGAAAATATCATCTGCAACGATATCAATTGGTTTTTTATCATGAAACAATCTGAACATGATATGTTACTGTATGACGGCATTGATCTCTTCTATTTCGTAAGCACCACATGGAATTTTAATTGTAAACTTTTGGAGTATCGATGACTTGTCATTACTGATTCTGAAACTCACTAAATTATTAGCTTCAGTTATATTATTGATTGTATTGCATCCATAAAATCCCAAAAGTCCTAATCCATAACGGCTGTTCCTATCCAATTCAACTGGTGGAAAAAAATCCGTACTCAAGACACTTGTCCCGACAGCTTGTAGCTCGAACTTTCGTGACATGACTGATGAATATTTTGAAACAAATTTCAATTCATTGTTGTACACAGCAACAGCACATTTGAGACAATTCACACTTTTTGGAAGGTGTTATATTGTAATAAGTATCATTTTTATTGATACCAATATTCACATCCTCTATATTACAAATACAACACATAGATTTTTGAGGTATAGGACCATCATTAACATCTGAATATAAATTTTCATCGGGGTGGTGTTCATAACAATATCTATGTTTCATTATATCGATGTCATCTTGTAGATGTTTGGGTAACTTTTCCCAAACATATGCAATCTCATGTGCAACACATGCAAGTATCACTTCCTTGGGCATATTTGCAAGCATCACTTTATCCATTTTTTTCAAGGTACCATATTTTGAAAACATTCTAAGTGAAAACCCCATTCCCTTGATAGCCTCCCGATCCAGTTTTGGTGTTGTATCCATTTTTTATTTGGAAAATTATTCAGAGAGAAACTGTAAGCACAAGTGACCACAGAGAACTGTATTAAATTTCTGTTGACGATCATAGTTATATTTGATTTTTACATTCGAACATTTTCGAAAGAATCGAGTCAATTCCAATGGTGGGGGTAGATCTCCAAAACTATCGAAATATGTGACTTCTTTCCCGCATTTTTTATATGCCACCCAATGTGTTCCTGGTCCACTTATTCCATCTAAATTAACAATAGCTGTCTCGTTTTGTCTTGGACCTGAAAAGGGTAATCTGTCACGCATAAAAACACCACGAAAATGTGGAATTTTCATTTTTTGTGCATAATAACTGAGATCGAGATCAGTAAGAGGCCTCTGAGGTGGGGGTTCAATTAGTTTTTTGTTTTGTTTGTGGCTTTGTATGGTTTTAAATATAGTCCCAAACCTTTACGGTATGGTTTGAGGTATATTCCACTTCCGCGTTTACCCAATGCTACCAGCAGCGGCTCCCGCCAAACTCCCTAGTGCGGATAGTCCAGCAAAAATTGGTATCAATGGCAAAAGTCCACCGATCTTGGGAACAGGAATTATGCGTGGTGTGCGGATTTTCTTCTTTCCACCGGCAGCTTCGAGGTATTTACGTGCCGGCTGCAATGCCACAGTGATAGTTTTTTTGCTATTATTCGTCACAAATTGATTCCCACCAGCTTTCTTCAATACATTTCGCACTTTATGGACTATCCCAGCACCAAATGCAACTTTTCTAATTTTATTTTCTTCGTTTGTTTCCTCTTACATTTTTTCTTATTGGTACTACAACCCATGCCCATATGTCTTTTTGTTTTCATAATGTTGGTGACAAGTAATGCAGCTGCTCTTTCCCCAATACTCGCGTCCTTCGATTTAACCTATCCCACGCGCTGTATTCAAGTTCTTTGTCGGCTAAATGTCTTGCTGAAAGATCGGATGGATGCTTAGAATATTGAATATCGTGTTTTTTGCATTCAATATCTAATTTATTGATTCCAGGATCGTTGCGAGCTAAACGTTGTTTCTATTTTGTACAGTATTGATAACCTCCGGGTAGATGTAATTCGAAAGGAAGTTTGTTTATTAAATCATTAACAAAACCACAACCTCTTTTAATTTTACGATCACTTTCAATACGTCCGTATCGTTTGATGGTACACATTGAAATGAATAAGCTAATAACATTTATATAGTCTCCAACCACGGCACGATGCGCATTGTAAAACAGAAAGAAAAGTTTGCTATAGATAATCTAGATGAGAAATTTGGGTGTGGATTGAATGGACAAAGGGTATTCAGACATGGTCCACTACTTCCATCATCAGTTCGAGGACTCATTATAGGACCTTCAAATTGTGGAAAGACGAATGCAATGATATCACTATTAACACATCCACAAGGACTGAGATTAAGAAATGTGTATCTCTATTCGAAATCACTCAATCAACCTAAATATCAGTACTTGCGAAATGTTTTGGAACCTATAAAAGGATTAGGTTTTTATACATTCAGCAATAATGCAGAAATAGTGGAACCCTCCGGTGCTAAGCCTAATTCTGTTTTCATTTTTGATGATGTGATATGTGAAAAGCAGGATATTATTAGATCATATTTCTGTATGGGACGTCATAAGGATGTTGATTGTTTTTATCTAGCACAGACATATTCACGGGTACCCAAACAATTAGTGCGTGACAATACCAATTTCATTATAATGTTCAAACAAGATGAGTCGAATTTACACCACATTTATTCAGATCATGTTTCACCCGATGTAACATTCAAACAATTCCAATTGATGTGTGTTAAATGCTGGGAGGACCAATATGGATTTCTAGTCATTGATAAGGACAGAAAAATAGATGAAGGTAGATATCGCAAAGGATTTGATAGTTTTATATATCCATGATCTTATTATTCAAACTTATTCGATCACTGAATATTGTAGAGGTCACTTCATCAGTGAATTGAGCTATAATTTAAAAAGAGCACTATGAATACGAAAAATGATTCTGAAAATTAAAATAGTGAAATGAATTTGAAACGTCAACTAGTAGAGACAACAGAAGCTGTCTGGCAAAAATTCAACTCTATCAAGAATGATGATATTGAAAATCGTACAACACTTGAGAAATTGTATGAGCCCATAACGAAACCATTGAATGTTTTATCATCAAACGCTACTTCGAAATCATCAATGTTATCGTCAACCCATGGAAATGTTCAATCTACTTCAAATTATACCATGAGTACTCCAGTAGGAAGAAAACAATCTTTTGGTAGTGTATCATCTGTGAATAGTGACACGAGCACACTTCAAGACAATATGAGAACAACTCTATTCGAAACACCATCATCGTCCCACATCGATTCATCGGAATATGACTCCTCACCTAATATGAATGAAAGTCGTGAAGATGTTTTGGCAAAACATCTGAATAATGTAAAATCTAGAAATCCAGCATATGATGGAACATTTGGTGTACGTATGGATCCTATTACACAAAAGCTGAAAATGGGAAGTATAGTGGTACATTTCAAAGATGGAAACATTTCATTTTTAAATAGAATGACTAATGAAATAAGTGATGTCAAACGACAAGTTGTTAATGAATTACATAGACCTGCAAGACGTAATTTTCATAGAAGAATAACCACCATCAAAGGTTTTGCAGATCTATGGCAAATAGATCTAGCTGAACTACAACCTTATGCAAAAAGTAATAAAGGATACCGATATATACTTGTAGTGATTGATTGTTACTCAAAATATTTGTGGACTGTAGCAGTTAAAGATAAAACAGGTAGTACAATAACTAATGCAATGAAATATGTACCGAAGGAAGCCAAGTTTTCCCCCAAACATATACAAAGCGATCAAGGAAAGAATTTTTTAATAGAAGCTTCTCATCTCTCATGCGAGAATATAATATCAATAATTATTCAACATTTAGCACAACGAAGGCGGCTATAGCAGAAAGAGTGATTCGTACAATAAAGGCATGGCTCTACAAGGAATTTTCGATGAGAGGTCACCACAAATGGCTTGATATTCTTCCAATTATAACTTGTAGGTATAACAATAAAGTTCATCGTACCATAGGTATGGCAGCCATCAATGTTGATTCAACAAAATTGAAATTCAAAGGTATCAATGGAATTGGAGGAAAACAAAGTAAACCCAAATTCCAATTGAATGATATTGTACGTATGAGCAAGTACAAAAATATTTTTGAAAAGTCTTACACTGCGAACTTTACCACGGAGCTCTTCAAGATTGTTAAAATTAATAAAACCACCCCAACGACCTATAATCTTGAAGATATGAATGAACAACCGATTAGAGGATGTGTTTACGAAGAAGAGTTATTACGAACCGAGAATCCTGACGTATATCTGATTGAGAAGGTGTTGAAGAGAAAAAAAATAAAGTATTTGTAAAGTGGTTAGGCATTCCTAGCGAACAAAATTCTTGGATTGATGAATCAAATATGGTTTAAATGTATCTAATATTGTATTTACGAATAAAGTAATGTTGAAGTTCATTTTTGTTTTCATTTCATTTATAAGTATGTGAATTGAAAAATATTGCAGCGGTAAACGTTGCCCCAGCCATTCGCAACGTTCTGTGTATACCAAACCAAATTAATTGTATACTCTATTCCCGCTTATATTTTTCAACTCACGATATTGAAAACACATTATCATTCCCAAAACTAATCGCCGTCACTTTGAAATGCACTCTCCAACTCTTTTCGCCAATTATCTCTCACTGATAATGCCGTCTCATAAAGTTGAGTCGACTCCTCAAGCTCAGCCTGAGCTTGCATTCTCAAATGTTGATTGAATTGATCATCTTTAACAATTTTTGAACGGAGTTCATCTGCATCCGTACACATTTTAGCCAATTCAACCTTCGCTAATGCAATCATAGCATCTAATGCTTCAAGAGTTTCCTCATTAGCATTTATAGCCCGCTCACTCTTTTCAAGTTCAGCAATAGCCATCTGCGCCAAACCGATGTAGAGGACTGAAAGAAGATAGCGATTCAGCTTTCAAATCACCATTCATTTCTTTAGGTGAACCTTTTGGCTTGCTCTTCGATCTGTCACTTTTCGTTGTGGGTTTTGTCTCTCGCACAACACTTTTCGATTGTTTTTTTTTTCTCTGAACTCAGTGACAATCGATGAAGATGCATTGATTGTTCTAGATTTCTTATCAACACCAAGAGGAAGGGTAGATGAAGGGTATTTGAGTGGTGATGATTGCGAAACGATTGGATTTTCAACAACAATTTGCTCATTTGGTTCCGGCACATTTGCAAAGTTAACAAAGTCGTTAATATCAAAATCATTTATCGAATCTTGACTCGATAAATGTAATACTGGAATATTTTCAAAATCAGTGTGATCGATGTCAACAAGTGGTGAACCATCTTCAGCAATCAACAACGGCATAGAGCTCATGGTAATGATTATTTAGGTCTGAGGAATGATATGTGATAGCAATAGAATGTGAATAGGAAAGGTGATGATGTTACTGATACTTCACCTTTTATAGAAGAAAATAAACTAACGCATGCGCTCTTCTATCAACTAGTCCACTCTTTCATTGACTAGCACATGCGCTTTTGCATGCACTCTTCCATCAACTAGCCCACTCTTTCATTGACTAGCACATGCGCTCTTTCACTAAACTGTTCACGCATGTGACGATCTTTGTCATTCAATAGGAACACTTTGTTGCATGCATTTCAAAATGTGAGAAAATAACACAAATAGATTCAAAATAATATATTTATTGATAACAGAAGACAATGACATTAATAAAACAAAAAAAAAATTAAAAGTGTTGATGTGTCTCTGTCGTTGCAGAATGTTCTTTGGTTCTTCTCCTCAATATTTGTTGATCATGTGTCAGACAGCAGCATTGAAGGAAATGAATTCTCCTATTGGGGTAGAGTTGACCAACCTTCTCACACAGATCCCAAGTACTTCTACATGAAGTGCATACATGATTCCAACAATTCGTTGTGTATGTGTCACAACGCAAACAACGTAGCAGCGGAGCTGGAATAGCAGCACAAGTAGCACAAATATTTCCACAAATACCCATATTATTGGATATTATAGGTTCGGAACACTTCAGGCACTGTAACTGTTGCTAATGATATTCTATTTTTGGCCGCTTCGGTGGATGAGATGGAGGCGACAGCTGAATCCGCGACAGACAATCATTGCACATACCAGTGCAAGGATTAATTGTTTCCTTAGGTCTACTTATTTGGCAAAAGTAGCACAAATAGCCCCCACTATCATCATTGGGTAGACACACACTTTTGGTTTTTCATCCCACTCTTTTGGAAACGGCATTTTTACTAATTCGTTTAGAAATAATAAGAGATTACTTATAGAAACTCTGACTGCTCTCTCTTACAACGACATTCTCTATTTATACAAATTAACATCATGTGAAAGTATAGTGGGGAAACTTATCCTTCTCTCCTACTCAAAACGAGTCAAGTGGTAGGTGGGAGTCGTACCGATTCCACTTCCTATTCAATCATATAAGTCGACTTACCATCCTGAAGTTCATTTATTCACTCTACAACTGTGAGCAAACATGTGAGCAAACAACAAGATGAATTCTGGAAAAATAGCTGCTGCATTAAATAACATATCTGCTATTCATGAAAATAATTGGATAGACGAGTCAGATGATGAGGACAACATTCCACTAGAGGAAGTGATAGTTGAAGAAGAGGATATTGGAGTCGATGAAGATGTGATAGATGAAGTTGAAAATGAGGCCAATGAAGATGATGACGTGGTGGAGTTTGAGGGGGTTGTGGATGGAGACGAAGACGATGAAGGGATTGTAGCTGATTCTACTGAAGGTGATGGTGCTTTGAGGATCGGTATGCGAATGCTCAATGTCAGTGAGACATTAGAAGATCCATTGGACTTATATTGTGCAATGGATGCATACGTGTTGATCAGCACAATTGATGGTGGTAACAAGAAACTATGTTGGTGCTGCTCTCGTTTTTATTCACACAGAAATAACAATGGAGGGTGGTATCATCATGTCAACACCCACAACACCGTCTCTATTATGGAAATGGGGCAGAATTGGTGTGATGCTTGCGAGAGGCCCCTAACAAACTTCACCCGAGTGTCGACATGCATTATATGTAACAATGTCAAACCTGTGGCATAATAACCGTGGACCTACTGGTCAAAAAAAAAAAAACAACAGCCCTTTTCAGGGCTACATAATTCTCACAAACAGTAGTAGTAGAATTCACAGATTATGTGATAAATGAGTCGAAGTCGAAGTTAGGATTTTGTTAATCATTGAATATCTCTGCATATGATGAGTACTTCTTTGACTGAAAAGTCGAAGTTGGGAATTGGATAGTCATTGAATATCTATGAATATGATGAGTACTACTTCGAATGAAAGTTGAAGTTGGCATTTTGTCAATCATTGAATGCATATAATGATGAGTACTACAGAGTGGGATGATGGTACTTTTACATGCATTTTGTTTGTTTGAGACTATAATGTTAACATAATGTTAACAATGGTATAAACCTGTTTCTATTTGAAAGTATAATGATAGCTCTGAAAAGAGCTGTTTTTTTTGTTTCAGTCTTCAATTGTAGCCCTGAAAACGGCTGGTTTTTTTTCATTAATCCATGCAATGATATGGACTAACGCTCCTCATCATCAGAAACAATAATGATGGTGTCGTCATCTGACTCATCTGAATCAGATGATATACTAATGATATAGTCCTCATAATCATCTGAATCAGATGATATACTCATGATGTTATCGTCATAATCATCTGAATCAGATGATATACTAATCACATCGTCCGCATACTCATCTAGATTGTTGTCGTCAACAGCCATCTCAAACTCTACATCTACTTCCTCTTGCATACCTTGTTCTACTCGTTCTGGGAAATCATCAGGAAGATCATAGATTCGCTGCAGAAATTGAGCGAAGGTTGTACTGAAATGATCGAACGTTGAATCTATTTCATGTACCTAGACGGGTCCTGTACTAGACATTGTGGAAGAATGATGTAGAACTGGGATTGATACTATATTCATGTTGGAAAAAAAACGGAGGGGGGTGAAGTGTAAATGTAGAACAATTCAGTGTTTGATATTCGGAAACATCAAGAATGACGATCTTCATGAAACTCTGAGCAAATTATTATGACAAATTCTGAGTGATTATTATGAAAAAAAAAGTAATAAGGGTGAGGGAGGAAGACACTGCCCCAGCCTCGCAGTGCCTCGTGTACACCAACCAAAAAGTTTGTACTCCGTGGAAGGAAAGGAAAGGAAAGGAAAGGATGGAAATGATAAGAAATCATCATCTGGATTGAGGACTTCATCATCAATCAGGATGGGGGATGGTGGAGGACTGTCTTCGATGAGGATTGGGGATGGTGGAGGACATCTATCCTCAGACTCATCGTCAGCGTCATCGCCAGCATCATCGTCGTCATCATCATTATCGCTGTCCTCAGGCACTATGTCATCCCAATCGGGATCCCGCCAATCGTTTGGGTCCGGATATTCATTGTCCGAAAGGTGTGCCTCATCACTGCCGGTAACAAATTGCACCAGAAGTCTATAATCGTATATCATATACAATGAGGTGCCGTCGTCGAGTGGACTAAGGGTTGATGAATCGGCATCCAAAATGGTGTCTGAGGCTCCTGAACGCTATATGGTTCACTAGTTGAGTCAGGTTCCATATTGGAGGTGAGTGATCAACTGAATATTCCAACAGATAATTCCTACTTTTATACTTTTGAAAGGGAGTGGGGGAGGAGTGGGGATTAAGTGGTAATGAATTGCAAAATGACATAGGCTATATTCAATGAAAGAGATAATTGAATGGATAAAATACAATATGAATTATATGAAATTATACTTGTTGATTTCATTATGGAACATATCTTTTTTTCATTTTCTTCTCAATAGATCATTTACAAGTAATTTGAGAACACAAAAATTGATGTGAGGTATCTGTCTAGAACAGCTTGGAATTGAAATAAAAAAGGAAATAATAATAAGACGAAGTGAAGAAAAATGCTCCAACCATCGCATTGTTCAATGTGTACCAAACCAAAACAATGTACACCCTTTATTTCACTTCTTTTTTTATTTTTCTAAAATTACAAATATAAACTCAAAACTACCATAATTAAATATTCCTAACTAACCTAAAACTAATCTTTCATTTACACTTAATCTACGGAAAAGTCTTGATAAATGCCACTAACTTTTTATACGTCTCTATCGAAGAGGTCTCTGCTCTACACCTTTCCTCCAGAGATGCATACTTCCGATCTAGTTCGGCCATTTTTTTCGCTAATTGTTTCCGTTGGTCAACAATTTCAGACTTTTCGCAGTTCATGTTAACCAACGCGACCTCACTTGATCGGGAAGCATGTTCTGCTTCCTTAGATCTCTGTAGGAAACCGCTCAACATCTCACTGACCTCTCCGATAGGTTGTCGCACTTGTGGCACCAACACTTGGGGAATCACCGGTGTTGCTGGCAGTGGTGATAGCGGCACCGCCAACGGGGTCAATACAACGCACTCCGGAGAAGGCGCCCTAGGTGTTTCCACTGCTGGTGCTGCTGCGGGCGGCGTGGAGTGCCTTAAACTCTTACGAGTGGTCGACCAACTACCTGCATAAGGATTAGTCTTATTGCAAGTAGCTCGGTACTTCTCAATAGAACCAAGCCTCGCTGCAGGTCGTTGACAAACCTTCTTCACAACCCTAACTTCCTCCTCCTCCTCGAATAAGTCAGGGCTGAGAGATCTCGAAGTGGTTGCCTTCTCCTGCTCTGTCACAGGCATGATGGATGCCACCGCATTATTCAACTCCTGGGTGTTGGATGCCATTCTGAAAATGTAAAATAATACAAAGTTAGTTGATATAAAAAAAAAGAAATGACATTGTCAACTAACTCAAAATTCTGCTTGTTGACTGGACTGGAGTGGAGTAGACTGGAGTGTTGACTCGATCACTTGAGCTGACGAACTGAATGTTGAAGAGTGCTCTCCTTGGGGTATAGGCATGTATGCGCTAGTGGTGGGAATGTGGCGGGGGCGCGCACGCGCAATGGGGGTGGGGCGTGCATGCGCGACTATTGGGAGTTGAGGGTGGGGCGATGGGTGGGGGTGGGGGCGGGGCTCAGAAGGTGGGTTGGTTTCCCCTTGCCCCCCCGGGTGGGTGGGTGGTGGGAGGGGAGCGCGCGCGCGAAGCGCGCGCCGTGTTCTGAAGTCCCTGCATACATACATTCACCATGTTCGTTCAATTAATACATCATCTGTTGGTTTTGGTTCTATTATTCCTAACCTAACCTAACCTAACGTTTCTCCAGGCCTAATCTAACCTACCCTAATATACCCTAACCTAACCTAACCTAATTCGCGCGGGGCATGCATTCACCATGCCCGTTCAATTAATACGTCATCTTTTGGTTTTTGGTTCTATTATTCTAACATTTGGATTAATGTCCAGTCCTGGATATCTCAGTCCATCTGATGGCCTGACTTTATGTTTTTCCTCCAAAACTTCAACTCTCTGTTCCAGTACATCATATTTTTTCATTGTAGTCGCTGTTATGTTAGACATAGCATCATATTTTTTCATTGTAGACGCTGTTATGTCAGATATTTTTATTTCTACATCACTTGTAAGTTTGTCAAATTTACGAGTGAAAGTTATCCGAGCCTCTGCAATTTTATCATCGAATGCTTGACGGGCATCGCGAGGAACATTGTCCTATTGTGGATTGTATTGCAGCTTGTAGGGCTAGAAGTATGACCTCTTTTGTTCTATTAATTTCCCCCTCAAGATATGATACAGTTACACAATCACTCTTGTCAATTGGTTCGCTTGTATTTTTCAATATTTTTGTTTGCATGTCATAATGACCATCTTTTTTTAATTTAAATCCATTCCCGGGAGGACCTCCAATGATATTATCACCCCATTTTCTTTTTCTACCAAACTTATCTATCGTTTTAGACATTGTGCACCCTACAATGATTCTTTTCAAACTGATATTTCTTTCATTTACATTATGCTATGTACTTTGCAGTAATTGGTTAGGAGAAATATAAGTGAAACAAATAACTTTTTTTTTTAATCATTTTTTATATTCATCAAAGTAACTTGACAAAAGTAATACTTCAATGTAAAAAAATCACAATGAAATAATCACAAATAATGAATGTTCCGGTTTGAAGGAAAAAGCAACAACACTTCGAATGATAATTCAGTTATTAATCTCAACAGTCAACAAATCAATTAGTTGGTCTAAGGCGCTCTCTTGAGAAAAAGAATGAACGATTTCAGACACCCAACGAATGTTGTCATTAGGATCATTTCGATAAAACTCTATATCGCTATGACCCCCATGGAAGAGTTCGAGTGGTATTCGGAATGATGAATCTTTTGTCGACATGATATGATAATGCGACTTTATTTTTCAATTCAGTGTAAATATCATGTAATACGCTTCTGAATGAGTTCATCTTCCTGAATATCATACCTCCTTCTTCGATGATTTTTTCATAGTCTTCACATGTCAATTCATTCTTTATAACAGATCATTTGACGCCTTTGGCCTTTTTCAGTTCACCATCAACATATTTCACATAATACGCTTTAGCACCTGTACCGTAAAAGCTGATTATTGGATCATTTGGGAATTCATCCTTGAAATTGCCCAGAACTGACTTTGTCACTGGGATATTGAATTGGTTTCCCATTTTATAATTAGATATATCGAACTTATTTATATTATTTTTGATAAATTCATAGAAATTGTCTGTATTCACTTTGAGAATAAGGGAGTCGGTATCAGTGTAGAGTAAGGACGCATCTTCTCCAAACTGTTGTTTGATACATATATAGAAAAAATCATACATAACTGTTTTGGATAATTCCAGAATGGAAAATCCCAAATACAATGGTTTATCATAAAGAACTTTTACTCTAGCCAATTGAATAGCAACAAAATTTTCAGTAAAAATGGAGCATTTTTTAAAATTTGGTCGCGATATGTGACAACTAGCACCTATAGTTTTTTTAATATTTTCCCAATGTGTAATGAGTCTAACATCAATTCTATTGTCTACGTTTTCCATTGTTTTCCCATAGACTGCATTATTCATTGGTTTGTAGAATTTTTTTTCAGATTTGTTATTAGACCGATTACGCATTTCAGTATTCAAATCTATATAGGGCTTCATCCAACATGATTGCTTGAACCTCAATACTCTGTGTGTGTTCATCACTATCAAGCCATGATAGACAGCTTGCTGTAATTTTCTATAGTAAACAATATATTTTCTTTTATCGTTTAAATTTGGAATTAATTTCGGAACTTTCGATTTTGCATATGGAGGTATCAAACGTTCAACTAAGAATGGAAAATCGGAATGTTTATCGTGAAGTTCTTGGAGATAATGTATATCCACTTCCAATACATATCCATAAGGACTATCACCATCCACATTCATTATATCAAGATTGAGAATTTCATGAGGTGTTAACCATGAAAATTTACCTGTTGGTAAAGATTGTGACATGCTGTGACCATATAGATTTGTTGCATCCAAATATGAAATGAATGAAGATGGTTCATTTGGATTATAATTCGGTAAAAATTTATTGTTTGCTTTATGTTTCCTTTCACTACATTGACTGATTCCACCACGAATACCTTTTTGAAAGAAGTGAACCATATCAATGTCAGTTAGTAATTCCAATTCAATATTAGTATATTTCAACATGGCATCCCATGATAATCCGGGTGCAGTGAAGTATTGTGCCGGATCCAATTTATATTTATCAACAGATATATTTCTAAAGTTTTCAAAAATGTCACATAATAGTAACACATCTGACTTTAAATATAAATCGGAGTATTCACCCAAATCCTGACATTCGAACAAATTCCAAACAAGTTGAGCTCTCCCATAATCATTATCTGATATATGTTCACAATTGAGTTTATCATAAAATTGATTTTTGGTTGGAAGTCTTGGATGATACAGTTTGTCAATGTCATCAACAAAACTATAGGGAAATACACCTTTCTTTCTCATCAAATTTAAATTTTCAATTTGTGGGAAATGTTTGCGCATCTCGATACACTGATCAGATGTTAAATTGGCTCCTAAATTCTCCAAAGAACTAGGCATGAATCTGAAACTATCAATGAATCTCATTTTCAAATAATTATTCTTCACCCTACCATCTTTATCCGTATAGGAGTGTGTAAAGAGATGTTTTGTGAAAGATATATATTTCTCATTAGTTTGTGGGATGACATCTACTTTATCGTTGTTTTTATACAATTCCTTTATGAATAAGAGACAATCATATCCACTCAGATTGTGAAAAATTATAGGAATGAAATTTGGTAATTTAAAATGCAAATTACATGATAAATGAGCAGCAGGGGACCTTTTTTTTCCTGTGAGATGACAATGATCTCTCACTTTAACTTCACCATCATTGAATTGTTTAGAACAAATGCCACAATTTGTGGCAGAAGCAAACTGTTCCTCTTCCTCAGGAGTTTGTGCATCCATAGGAATAAGAAACCTGAGATGATTTTCATAAATATTTTTCAAATCATCTTCGATTTTGCTAACAAATTCCTGGGCTGCATCCACACCCCTATACGAAACAAATTTTGACAAATCATCATTGTATGAATATTTAATCAAATAAGCAAATGAATAAGGCTCATGTTTGAATGTCTTGATCGAGTACGAGTATTCAGGATTTGGTTTAGTGGTTTGAATCGGCTTGAGTACTGATTCAAAATCGGCATACACTACAAATGGTACCTTCATTTGTTTCTCAAAGTTTTCAAAAGTTGGTATATTTTCAGGCACCATTTTCCCATATTTATTGACTTTGAAATTGGTTGATGGTGTTATAGTAATCAAGTGATTACAATCATTTATCTTATGACGTAATAGTAATTGTTCATTAGAAAAATATAATAAACAGCCATCACAAAAATATTTCGTATGTTCATGAGCCGATAATTGACTTGAAACTAATCTTGAAAGATCTTTGATCCAACAATAATGACTATTACCGAAATCATCTGTGATAAGTAACAAAGTCTTCTCTGAGAGTAACGTAATGGTCCAATTATTTCATACATCATTTTACCCTTCTCGAATTTACTTTCTAAACCGTACACATTAACTGAAATATCATTCTTGTCTTCAAATTTCACAACATCCTTCAAATTTACCGGAAAATTCATACCTGTTACATCTATGTGGATATGATGAAACTTCTGACGTTCTATCGATTGCAGGATGTAGTGCTGAAGTGATAGCCCATGCAAAACAATGCTGATCTTCATTACGGACATTAACCACGGCCTTCCTACGATCGATACATTCAGGCAGCTTCACATATGAACATCCACTGAGCGGGCTGTATTTATTGATGTTCACCTCCAGAAACATGATTTTTTCACAAGTCCAACCTTAAATATAAATCAAAATTACTGATCCATCCAACTAAAACTTGGTAGAAATGCTTACCTGAATCACGTTCCTGGACCTCTGTAGTTTGAGCGATAATCCCATTTCGAAATCCATCAAATAAGGAATTCAAATCAGTAGATTGGTCAACTGTTCTATTCTGAGAGTTAAATGATTTGGTTTCCTTCAGGTCTTGTGTTTGCAGAATATAACTCCCAAATACTTCCATATTCACTTTGATGATTTTGTGAACCCTGATGGCTGATTCCAATAATTCTATAACTTTCTGCCTGATTTTATTAAAGAATAACATGTAGTCGGTGGAAACAATGGAACTCTGCACCCTGTATGTAGCAATCCGACGCTTGAAGGCACTTTTTATAATTTGAACACCATCACTCAATTGTACACATGCATTATTCTTATGTTGCAGACTTCTATTGTGAGAATTCACTTGAGTCAATGGAATCATCACATTACAACAATTACATGTGTACATAGGTGTTGCAGCGTCATCTAATCTCATTCATTTCACTGATGGACCTCCTTGACAACTCTGGAGCTGATGACGACGAAGGTTGTCACTACGAGTAAAAGATTTACCACATTCACAAAAATACATTTTCTATCATATGATCTCACTAACTCACTCGATGGAAACTGACATAACCAACATTCGCTCGCTTCTTAAATACCATAATCCACGTCGCCTGCGCGTCACCGTCGGGAGTGAGAGTAGAGCCATGCGTTACGTCATAGCCATCGCCACATCGAAGGAGGTAAGGGCACATCGATGAATACGCATTACTCAGCCAAACGCCGTGGAGTGCACATCTAGCTCTCCTACCGTTGAACGGTTGCTGCTGGGGATAGAGCGATGCATTACGTCACAGCCGTCACTGCATCGAGAGATAGGTGAGGGCAGACCGATGAATACACATTACTCAGCCAGACGTCGTGGAGTGAACATCTTGCTCTCTTACCGTTGAACGGTTGCTGCTACTGTGACGTCACACCACTACTAACTTGGTGGCCTCTCACGGATGGAGCATTCATTACTTGGAGGATCTTCGAAGTATGCAGACGTATGTTTTTACATAGACAAGCACATCATGAAACCCTGTACCGTGCATTCACACACACACACACACACAAAATCTCATATGAAAAAAAAATCTGAACGATCCATGAACCAGACACTTCAAGGTCACATCGCCTTGACTTCACTAAACAACAAAAAAAGCAATTAATACGTCATAGTGGTGGGGGAGGCTTAGAACCGGCTCAAATCTCCTACTTAGCTCCAGTGAAAACCATCAATCTTCCAAGGCTTAAGTTATGTGCGGCTTTATTAACGTCCAAGCTTGCAAGTGAAGTATTAGACGCTTTACACATTACTTTTGATAAAGTTTATTTTTGGAGTGATTCAAGCGTGGTTTTAGCATGGTTAAGGGATGAGTCATGCCGGTGGAACACTTTTGTCGCAAATACAATTGCTGAAATACAACATTTAACGAAGGGTCATCAGTGGCATCACATAGTATCCCAGGACAATCCTGCAGATATAATATCAAGTCTAATATGAAGTCTTGTGAGTTATGGTGGAATGGTCCCAAATGGCTTGTTAAGGATGACAAATCATGGCCAAAATCTAAGTTTATAGTGCCATAACATATTCCAGAAGTTAGGATCCCTCGGCAAACTTTTAGTGTCTGTAAATTAGAAACAGATGTATTCCAAAGATTTTCAAGTCTAATTAGACTTCGAAAGGTGGTAGCATACTGTTTGATTATACACAATTGTAAATCCGTTGCATATACAAGAGTTTCAGGAAATTTAACAGTTGAGGAAATGCGAGGATCTTTCAAAACATTAATGAGATTAGCTCAAAATCAACATTTCAGTAGTGAAATTCATGCATTGCATAAGTCTAAAGCAATTTCTAATTCCTGCAAAATTATAGGCTTGAATCCATTTTTTGATAATAAGGGATTTATTAGGGTAGGTGGTAGGTTAAGAAAAGCAAGCATTCCCTTTGACCAAAAACATCCTATTTTATTGCTCCGCAATCATATTTTAACTAAGCTTCTCGTCTTGCACGAGCATTATAAAAATCTGCATGCAGGACCACAGGCCCTGTTAGCTATAATCAGGTTAAATTATTGGCCAGTATCAGGGCGTAGTACTATCAGAAATATTTTGCATGGGTGTGTTACTTGTTTCAAGGTTAGATCTTTTGGTTTCAAACACATTATGGGAGATTTACCTAAGGAGCGTATAAATCCGAGTCGACCTTTCACCAATTGCGGAGTTAATTATGCGGGTCCTTTCTGCATCATAGATAGATAGATAGATAGATAGATATATTTATTCGTGTATACAATAAAAACATGTCTACATTTGTCATTAAGCACAAAACAAAACAAATGCTATAAAAAAAACAAAATATATATAAAAAAAATAAATAAAAAATCAATACTCACACACACATGCACTTCCATGAAGCAAAAATTCTTCCACAGAATAAAAACAATGATAAACTAAATATTTGCGCATTTGATTTTTAAATGTTTTTAAAGTAATGAAATTTTTATGTTTTTGTGGAAGGGCGTTAAACATTTTGAAACCTAAATACAAATAAGAATTATGA
Organism: Leptinotarsa decemlineata; assembly: GCF_025532065.1. NCBI lineage: Eukaryota > Metazoa > Arthropoda > Insecta > Coleoptera > Chrysomelidae > Leptinotarsa > Leptinotarsa decemlineata. The sequence goes on along the minus strand of NW_027412726.1, from coordinate 15,826 downwards.
GATTTGGTTAGTCTGAAGAGTGGAAGACGCAGATCACTACCACCTCTGGTACTGTACCTATGTACATGGCAGTTGCTCCCAACATAAAGGAGGCACTCCAATATATAACAACAAGGCAGCGGCATGATGTTAAATTTTTTAAAAAGGGGCTTACAATGAGCGTCATACTCACTAGCCAGCCAAGAAAGTTCCGGAACCGAAATGGGAATAACGACCTACTAAAATTGATATGCCAGAAACAAATGGATATGCAGATCGACTCGAAATAATGAAGAATGATCTTGAAAATTTCAGTCCTGTACAAATATTCGAAAAAAATTTTGACGATGACATTTTTCAACATATTAGAGATCAAACAAACCTGTATTCTACTCAGAAAAATAATCACAGTTTTTCTGTATCAACTGCAGATCTAAAGATATTTTTTGGCATTTTATTGGTTAGTGGATATCATAGGATACCACATGAAAAACTTTATTGGAGCTTGGACGAAGATCTTGGTGTAGCTTTTGTGTCAAACGCTATGTCACGGAACAAATTCCAGGAAATTAAAAAATATATCCACTTGGCAAATAACGATGAGTTGGACAACAATGATAAAATGGCAAAAATTCGACCACTCATGAAGTCATTGAATCAAAAGTTTCAACAATATGGGGTATTTCATCAAGAACTTTCCATTGACGAAGCCATGGTCAAATATTTTGGCCATCATTCAGCAAAGCAGTTTATAAGAGGAAAGCCGGTCCGGTTTGGGTACAAAGATTGGATGTTATGCGGATCCACGGGATATTGTTACGCATTTGACACTTATTGTGGAGCAAAAATATCAAAAAATCAGACAAGCGATGAAAACCTCCCTTCAGGTTCCAAAGTGGTTTTGGATTTGTTGGAAATTGTGGCAGTTCCATCTGATCATATTGTTTACTTCGACAACTATTTTACCAGCCACGCTTTATTGAAAACCTTGAAAGACAGCGTTCAAAAAGCCACAGGCACAGTCAGAGGAAACAGAACAAAGAAATGTCCGCTTTCAGCAGTAAAATTATTTCAAAAAAGGGACCGAGGCGAATTTGAATACGTCTACGATAGCGACTCTCTATTACTTTTCGTACGTTGGAAAGATAATAATGTAGTAACCATGGCCACAAATCATGATTCTGTGGAGCCGCTCGGACAAGTCAGACGGTGGTCAACAGCAGCAAAATCAAAAGTTCAAGTTCCACAGCCCAAAATCTTTCAAAATTACAACCATGGTATGGGTGGTGTTGTTCACACACATGATCAATGAGTCAGTTGTTAACGCTTGGAGGCTTCATCAACTAGCTTCACAAGAAAAATTGGATCTGTTGGCTTTTCAAAGAGATATAGCACGGCACTACCTGGTTATGTTTCTAAAAGGAGAGTTCTCAAGAACTAGGCCCTCACGATCAGTACCCGATAGCAAAAGACTCCAAGAAGGTGGCCATTTTCCAAATAAATTGGATAAACAACTGAGATGTAAGCAGTGCCACAGGGGAGCTAGATGGTTTTGCGCAAAATGTGGAGTTACCTTATGTATTGAGCGTGATTGCTTCCTAATTTATCATTCTGAATAATTTATCGTTTATGTTGCCATAGTTCCCAGTGTACTCATTTAAGTACATATATATAGCTCACTTTCTGTTAACATTATAACATTACTGTCTTATATCATTTTGTTTATAATAAAGTTTTCAAACTCATCCACAGTTCAGAAATTTGATTTAAAATTAAAAAGGCCGTGGGACTTAATGGGCTAAGAAGATTTTTGTTTTATTAATAAGTATTCTATATTCCTTCTTTAGTTTATTGAGAAGTGCAAAATTATCCGAGGTCCTTGTTACTTCTGCAATGATTTGTATTGCATGTAGCTTGGTTTTAAGATATTTAATTTCAGGAGCTGTTTCAACATGTTTACTAAAATCTGTAGTTTTAGGATTAATTTGCTTTACAGGAAAATAATAATTGAACATGTCAGACAAAGTATCAACAATATAAGTTGCCAATTCATTAGGAATATTATTGGATCTCTGCCAATTCATAACACTAACTGCAGTAGTGAAATTAGAAATTGACTTTTTCGTCATAGGACGGCATACGAAACTATTATTACATTTTTGCAAGGAACCTCTCACTGTGAACACAATTCCATGATGATCAGATAGAAATGGATCAATAACATTAACTCTTAGTTTATGGTCATCAAAATTAGAAAACAACTCGGGTTCCAGTTGTTTTTGTCACTCGAGTATCAACGAAAATCCTCTCAAGCATGTTATGTCTCCTATAACTATTGTATTATCAATCAAGCATGTTTTCTCTGTTAGCATCTTTTCCAGATTATTCAAGTAAATAGCACTGTTACCACTAGGAGAACGATATGTGCAACATATTTTTAATTTAAGACTTTTTACTTCAAATAGACAAAACTCGGAATCTATTTCCAGACAAAAATCAGTTACATTTATGTCACACAGCGTTAAATTTGTTTTTGCATATACACATATACCGCCATGAATATGACTACGGCGAATAAAACTAGAAACTAACGTATAACCGGGGAAAATAATAGTATCTACGTCATCCACTCCCAACCAAACCTCTGTAAGAAGCAACACATGAATATTATATTTCTTCAAAAGTAGTTCCAGTAAGTTTACCTTATTTCTAACACATTGTATGTTAATATAAAAAAAATTAATTTCTTTTTCGTCACCTGGAAGTGCATGCACATCCGAGTTTACAACTGGGTGTTGTCCCATGTTTAGTTCATCTGAACTCGTCTTGTCTCTTGAGCCCTCCAACGAGTTTTTGGGTATCCCCTGTGCTGATATTGGTTTTTCTGTGTGAGGTGTCGATATAAAAAATGGTTTATTTCAGCCCCCTCTAGCCATAGAGTAGGATTCATTGCACTTGACTCATTTGAATAATTTATTATCACCTTAAAAGATGAATTATAGTGTGGGTATTTTCCTACTATTTTTTCAGCAACAACTTCAGGAAAAATTGGCTTTAAAAAGGCGGTAACATCGTCAACAGTCATGTTTGGATCTAGCTTACATACATGCAAGTGAGTTTTTTTGGAAGCCACTTTAAAGGTACAGTCAGCATTACTCTTGGTACCAACTATGGCTGTATCTCTCTTCTTTCAAGCTCCCACAACTTTCCATTCTTCTTTATTGGGCACACTGCTGCTTCGACGTGCATCTTCATTGGAAACATGTTTGTAGCTGACAGTGGAAGTAGCATCTTTTAGAGCCACTTTTACATTGGCTTCATGTGTACCTACCATTAGAACAGTTCATATTTCTAGTTTTTAACAGATTGATAATTGTCTCTTGATTGCTAATGGTTGTTTTGAATTCCTTATTTAAACGTTTTGCACATGTTAATTCCGTATTCAGACATTTGATTTTACACTGCAATGCACTTAACCTTACTTTTTCATTACAGTTTGTTGTCCCCATTTTCTATGAAGGTTTTCACGTTATCACTAACCTTGACACCATCTGGGACATTTCTGGTCACTATAATTTCTATTTTATCACTTTTCTTTAGTTGGTACATGTGTTCATTCACGGCCATGGTGGCCAAGTTCAAGGTCAGAAGGTTAAGGGGACAAAGGGTTTCAAACGGTTACTTATGCGTGTTCGTGTGCTTTGCCACAAAGGCAGTGCATTTAGAACTGGTAAGTGATTTAACCACCGAAGCTTTATGAATTGTTTCAAAAGATTTACCGCTCGTCGCGGAGTGTGTAAAAACATTTTATCAGATAATGGTACAAACTTCACGGGTGCTAGTAATGAATTGAAGGGACTGTAGACCTTTCTTCAAAACCCTTTAAATCAGTCTAAATTTTCAGAGCATTTCTTACAAACGGCTATAAAGTGGCATTTTATACCAGCTCACTCTCCTCATTTTGGAGGTTTATGGGAGTCGCAGTTGAGTCTGCCAAATATTATCTTAAAAAGGTAATAGGAAACAACACTTTAACTTATGATGAATTGAATACATTCACAACACAGGTAGAATCATGTTTAAATTCCCGACCCCTCATTCCTCTCTCAGAAGACCCCGATAATTTTGATGTACTCACACCGGCACACCGGGTCACTTTCTGATTGGTTCGTCAATGGCCGCCTTACCTCAAGAAGATTTGTCTCAACACAAGACCAGCAAACTCAAAATTTATCATCAGTTAACGCAAATGGTACAGCACTTTTGGGCTAAGTGGTCCAACGAATACTTGTCTCAGCTCCAACAGAGAGGAAAACGACATTCTTCTTCCGCAAGCACGTTACTGCAGCCAGGGACAATGGTGCTCGTCAAGGAAGACAACCTACCCCCCTCAAATGGTCATTGGGCTGATTTATCGAAGTTCATCCCGGTGAAGACAGTGTGGTGCACGTAGTATTATAATGGGCCGAGAGCTGCGTCTTCCTTGCGACCTGAAATTTGGGACGCCGAACGCCGTGGCTTATCACCGAAGTTGCGGAACTCGTGGGAGGGTCCGTACAAAATCATGAAAAATATTAATGACCTCGTCTACCAAATCCATAGGCCACCTCGAGGAAAGCCTAGGGTCGTCCATTTTAATAGATTGGCTCCTTATGCCGGAAATCATGACCAAGTTCGCGCCCTCAGACCACCAGAGGATGAAATGACGTTCCAGAAATGTATGTCTTTATACTCGAACGGACAGAAGGTCGAACATGGGGTAACTCAAGAAGAGCCACGAGACTTTTTCAAGGTTCCAGTTGATTATACACTAGCTCACTGCGTGGCAGAGGATCTCCAAATGTCCAAGGGTATCGCTGTGGTATTCAAAAAGAAATTTGGTCAGCTCCAAACATTACGAGAACAGAATCCTGAAGTCGGAGGAGTGTTACAGTTGAAGAAGGGTCCGAGAAACATTTTCTATTTGGTGACCAGAAATCATTCTCCAGAAAAACCGTCTCATGAAGATGTCTGGAGGAGTCTTACTAGAATGAAGGACACGATGCTCGACCAGAATATCGTGGACTTGGTAATCCCGAAATTAGCCTCTGTGCTCGACAGGCTGGACTGGAGAACTGTGAGAAGCATGTTGGAAACGATCTTCAGATCCAGCGGCATTAAGATTTTGGTGTGCGGTAACCATCTTCCACGACCGAGCATGAAGACTGTGGAGTGTTACTTCCATCGAACTTCACAGTGCAGATATGGGGAGTCCTGCAGGTATCGACATACGCCAAGGATGACATTTCGGGGCGAAAGGTCTTTAAGAATCTGAAGCCGACCCTGATCGATCTCAGCCAGCAAACACATGACTCATCGCGAACCGCCGCGAAAAGAATAGATGAGTACCGAAACCACTAGAGGTATCTAGAACGATCGTTACCAATATAAAAGGTCGGGTCATCGCTCAGAGAGGGAGTCTGTATTCAGAAAGTGAATCGAACGGTTAACAGAGAATTCGAACAGTGAAGATAAAATAAGTCGCTAAGTGTTGCATATAAATTAGTTGTGATAGTGAAATATTGTTAAAAATAAATTTGTTTAAGACAGTTAATTCTTCAATTAGTTGAATTGAACAAAAAAAAAACAACTCCCGCCAAACGGTCATCTCCCACTAAACCGGTGAAGCGGAAAAAGGGAGTATAACTATTTTGCAGGTCTGCAGGTTAGGAAATTGTTCTCAGTAGACATTGCTCTCGTAATCTTGTAGGAGGACAGAAATTCTTGCGTATCGGGTCTTCCAGTCATGAATCTCGACCAGGTTAATCATTTTCGACAGAAAATAATTCCAACCCCCACTTAATAATATCACAATAATTCTCAAAAAATTGAAGATACATTTCGCAGGTCGGTGAAAATTCTTGCAGGTCGAGTCTCCTAGACATGAATCTCATCCAGGTTAATCATTTTCGACAAAAAAAATCCAACCCCCACCCTTTGAGTATGGAAAAAATCCACATTCCTCATTAAATTGAAAATAAACCTTGCAGATCGGCAGAAATTCTTACAGGTCGCGTCTCCCGGACATAAATCTCGACCAGGTTGATCATTTTCGACAGAAAAAATTTCCAACCCCCACCCAAAAGTTTCACAATTCTTAAAAAAATGAAAATATATTTTTCAGGTCGGCGAAATTAAATGTATTTTCTGTATGCATTATAAATAAATAAATCATAAACTGTTTGAAACAAGCACTTTTCCCAAACTCTGCAACACTCTACTTGGCGCGCGTTTCACCAAACAAGTCGATATCGTCAGAAGCGTTTACTACATCTAATAATACGCTCATTATGGTAGATTTATAAATTTATGTTTTATAAATACAAGTATAAATTTTCTACTGAATAATGAAAACACAATCTAAACTTTTTGTCAGTAGAAATCATTTGAAGCACTAAGTCAGTAACCAAAATGAAAAATATTTCAATTTTCATGTACCTTCACGATTCAAGACACTGCTCAAGATACTGAAAATTCAGTTTTCAGTGTCTTGAGCAGTTAATTTTTATTTCACTGTGGGTAGTAGAAGAAAATTATCTTACCCGACATTTTTCCATGCCCGTGATTCGTCTTCATTTTAGTCACTGTATTATTGTACCATATATGCTTTTTTTAATGTACACCTACCTATACGATGTCACTAGGGTCAACCCCTAGTAACATCAACATCTATATCACTCCATTAAGATCTAATTCTTATTCGAGGTTAAATCACACCCTTGCAACCTCAAGAAATGTGAGATATCTTTCAAAAATTCGACCTCCGACTTGTAGGTGGGGGTGTCTGCTAGAATTGATATTTTAATATGGAAAGTAAAATTTTTGAACGACCAGAGCAGATTGCAAGGTTTATTTTACAATTTATTAGAAAGGTGAGACTTTTGTATAGGTAGTCAGAGGATAAGACATGGAGTTCATTTTTCGAAAATGGTTGATCTATTCGAGTTAATTTCCAATTTTATGAAAACCTTAATTTTATTGTACCCAATACGTTACGGTTGGAATTTGTTTATCGAAGTGATGGATCTGACCGACATTTTCATCTAAGGAGCCGAACCTACGAAAATTTCTGCCGACCTGCAAGGTTTATTTTCATCTTAATGAGGAATGTAGAATTTTTCCATACTCAGATGGTGGGGTTGTAATTTTTTTTTGTTTAAAATGATCAACCTAGTAGAGATTCATGTATGGGAGACCCGACCTGCAAGAATTTTCGCCGACCTGTAAAATGTATTTTGAATTTTTTGAGAATTGTGAAATTAAGTGGGGGTCATCATTTTTTTTATGTCGAAAATGAATAATCCAGTCAAAATCCATAACTGGCAGACAGGTTTATTTTCAATTAAATGAGGAATATGGAATTTTTCCATATTCAAAGGGTGGAGGTTGAAATTTTTTTGTCGAAAATGATTAACCTGGTCAAGATTCATGTCTGGGAGACCCGACCTGCAAGAATTTTCGCCGACCTGCAAAATGTATCTTCAACTTTTTGAGAATTGTGAAATTATTAAGTGGGGGTTGAAATTTTTTTCTGTTGAAAATGAATAATCCAGTCGAGATCCATAATAATAATTATTATTATATTTATTTTTCCGCAAGAGTACAGTCATTTAAGAATAAAGATATATAATAGTCAACATACAAATACATATACACACATACACTTAGGTATATATGATATTACTAGCCATTAAAATATTCTTTCAACGACTAGAAACATTTTTCAGTCAGGAATTGTTTGAGGCAGCTACTGAATTTTTTTAAATATTTGGATTTTTATATTTTTGGGTAGATGATTGTAAATAGACAGACCCATAATTGTAGGGAGCATTGTCAGAGACTTTATATTTTGTGAATGGAATGCGGTCATTTTTTCTTTGGCGTGTATTTACGGAGTGAAAATCTCCTGTAAAACTGGCAGACCGGACCTGCAAGAATGTCTGCCGACCTGCAAGGTTTATTTTCAATTTGAAGAGCATTGTGGAATTTTTCCATACTCAAAGGGTGGGGGATTGAAATTTTTTTTGTGGAAAATGATTAACCTGGTCGAGATTCATGTCTGGAAGACTCGACCTGCAAGAATTTCTGCCGACCTGCAAGGTTTTTTTCAATTTAATGAGGAATGTGGAATTTTTCCATACTCAAAGGGTGGGGGTCGGAATTTTTTTGGTTCAAAATGATTGACCTGGTCGAGATATATATTTGGCAGATCAGACCTGCAAGAATTTCTGCCGACCTGCGAGGTTATTTTCAATTCAATGAGGAATGTGTAATTTTTCCATACTTAAAGGGTGGGGGTTGGAATTTTTTTTGTCGAAAATGATTAACCTGGTCGAGATTCATGTCTGGAAGACACAACCTGCAAGAATTTCTGCCGACCTGCAAGGTTTATTTTCAATTCAATGAGGAATGTGGAATTTTTCCATACTCAAAGGGTGGGTGTCGGAATTATTTTGTCGAAAATGAATAACCTAGTCGAGATTCATATCTGGCAGACCCTACCTGCAAGAATTTCTGCCGACCTGCAAGCTTTATTTATAATTTAATGAGGAATGTTGACATTTTCCATACTTAAAGGGTGGGGGTTGGATTTTTTTGTCGAAAATGATTGACCTGGTCGAGATTTATATCTGGTAGACCCGACCTGCAAGAATTTATGCCGACCTGCGAGGTTTATTTTCAATTTCATGAGGAATGTGGAATTTTTCCATACTCAAAGGGTGGGGGTTGAAATTTTTTGTGTCGAGAATGATTAACCTGGTCGAGATTCATGTCTGGGAGACCCGACCTGCAAGAATTTTCGCAGACCTGCAGAATGTATCTTCAATTTTCTGAGAATTGTGAAGTTATTAAGTGGGGGTTGGAATTTTTTTCTGTCGAAAATGAATAATCCAGTCGAGATCCATAACTGGCAGACTCGACCTGCAGGGTTTATTTTTAATTTAATGAGGAATGTGGAGTTTTTCCATACTCAAAGGGTAGGGTTTGAATTTTTTTTTGTCGAAAATGATTAACCTGGTCGAGATCATATCTGGCAGACCCGACCTGCAAGGTTTATTTTCAATTCAATGAGGAATGTGAATTTTTTCCATACTCAAAGGGTTGGGGTTGGACTTTTTTTTGTCGAAAATGATTAACCTGGTCGAGATTCATGTCTGGAAGACCCGAACTGCAAGAATTTCTGCCGACCTGCAAGGTTTATTTTAAATTAAATGAGGAATGTGGAATTTTTCCATACTCAAAGGGTGGGGGTTGCAATTTTTTTGTTGAAAATGATTAACCTGGTCGAGATTCATGTCTGGGAGACCCGACCTGCAAGAACTTTTGCAGACCTGCAAAATGTATCTTCAATTTTTTGAGAATTGTGAAATTATTAAGTGGGGGTTGAATTTTTTTTTCTGTCGAAAATGAATAATCCAGTCGAGATTCATGACTGGAAGACCCGACCCGCAAGAATTTCTGTCCTACAAGATTACGAGAGCAATGTCTACTGGGAACAATTTGCTGACCTGCAGATCTGCAAAATAGTTATACCCGAAAAAGGAACGCGAAGATGAGTAAAAGTACTCGAATGACCCATAAATAGTCATCTCTCGAAGGAATCAGTCCAGTCATCACCTGAAGAAGATTGTGGATACTAACAATTGAAACGTCGTGAAGTAACTTGGCTTGGAATCTCTACACTTTTTATTTTTTGATTTTTATTTTTTGTTCAATGGTTCTATTTTTACTTGTATTTTATTTCATTATCATTTCATTTCAAGTTTTTTTGCTTGATTCAATTGTTATTTTCAGCTATTCATTTTTAATACTTCTTTTTATAACTTCTTTCAGGGATTTCAAATCAGTTTATATATCAGACAATGGAAGTCCGAACTGATGAAAGTCATCATGAAACATTGTCAATCACCTTCAAACAAACTAATAGTGCGTTATTCCATTTATCTTGTCGAAGCATCTTTAATTTTTGCGCTATCTTAGATGCAAAAATGTTATGAGTTGAAAGTATCAACATAACTTTGCTGTTTGTCACTATTTATATTTTCAAATGGTAGATTTTCAAATTGAAATTATTTGGCATGAACGACTTATCAGAAATCGCGCAAATTTGAAAAAGTGCCGGCACAAAAATAATCGAAGTGTGACTGAGTAGAAATTAATAAATGAGAAATGACATTTTCATCACAAACGAAAAACCTAAAATATAACGAATGATCAGGTTGAATCAACATTTATTTGAATGAATTATTCTTCAATTTGAGAACTGCTGACAATAATTGTTCAATAAACCGTCTAGAGAATTACTGATGCACACATAATATGAAAAAATAACATAATTTTCAATGGAATGGAACTACAACGTGAGTTGAAAAATATCAAATGAAAAATATTAATATTATTTCGTCTTTCTATAGCAATTGTAAACGTATTCTTTGATAACAGCCCAGTTTCTATTTTCAAATAGTGATGAATATTTCTTTTCCTTATATTTTAGATACAAACAAGGACTCAATTCAATTCTACCATTTTTTTTTCGGAGCTTTTTTTCTTTGATGTGTTTTGCGAAAACTTTTGACTATTTAGTTCTGTTCCATAGACCAAATTTGTCTTTGAGAAGGTTTAAATGTTTTTGAAACTGTGCGTGCCTGATGATCTGAAATGAGATCAGTGTGTTGAAAAACTTTATCGGGATATCAAACGGGTTAAAAATGGAACTAACTTCAGCTTTTTTTAGCATTCATTATTCTCAAATGAATTGAAATGAAACTTGTGTTATGAAATATCGGTTTTTGGTTCCCTTCAATTATATTGTTGCATATTCAACACATATTGGGGACTTAAATATAAATAATTAATTGCAAAATTTTGTATATAGGAAAATTCTTTCAAAAGAAGTCACGCTTAATATCTCCAAAAATAAGACAGTAATGTAAATTTCCCGAAACACGTAAATATTTATGAAATATTATGAGGATCGCGAAGATGCCTACACACCCCCTCTAAACACCCTCCTTCAAAATATCAAACAAAATAACCCCATATGTGACACCTATTGGATAGGTGATTTTATCAGGAATTCAACGATGACTTTTCAGGGTTGGTTTCTGATTTACTGTGAAGAAGGACCTTGAAGCATAAGTGAACGACCTTTTAGATTAATTGATACAATCTCTCACAAAAACGTATACAACAGTTATTTCCATTGTCAAGTTTCTAACAGAAAACAACTTTTGTCCCGTATTACCGTTGAATTATATTTGTTGGATTTTTGGCAAAGTTTCTCACACGAAATACTTCAAAATACTTCCTGAAACTCACAGCCAAAAATATTTCACTAAAACAATTTTACAAAAACGCAACACGTGTTTCGCCATATAATATCTTCTTCGGGCGAATCTTTACTAACTATATTCTACATATTCAATGCTTAATATACCTAATTTTGAAATTTAAAGTACCTACATTTCAAGTACCTGAGTTTATAATGAATTAAATTATCTGTACTTAGGACCCAGTTTCCACATTTGAAAAAATATTTAGTAACGGGAAGTTATTCAATTCTAATTGATCATTTAGTAAATTACCCGAATTCTTGAATCTATTGATTTCTAAACATTCTAGATGTAACATGTCATATTCATGACTGAACTCATGTCCTTCTGCTAAAAGGTGGTTTGCAAATGTGGCATTGGTCTTTCTACATACAAAACTATATCTATGTTTTTTAATTCTTTGGAAAATATTCTCCCTGTTTGACCAATATACAGTTTTGGGCAAGAGCCACAGGTCAGCTCATATACTACTGATCTATCCGATACTGAAGTTTTGTCTTTATTGTTTTTAATAAATGTACTATTATTCGGACTATTATTCCTTCTGTGAGTTAAGTTTACGCATTCTTTCTTCAAAGGACAATATTATTGGTTGGTTCAGCCAAAAATGACAATGTCCTATAACTGACGTTATCGCATCTTGAATTTGGGTAGACCTGGTCCGTGCCTTGTTTTTGTAGTTTTAGTTTGATTTGTTTGATCAAACTCAGCTCTCTCTGGAAATTACTCTCAGATAGTTAAATATTCAATAGTCTATGAAGAATACTATTGAATGCAGCAACTTTATGCTGGTAAGAGTGAGTAAAGGAATTAGGTATGTATGATAATGTCCGTGGAAGATGGTTTATGGAAAATTGCAAATTCATGTTTATTGTTATTTTTTGTAATGGTTGAGTCAAGGTAATTTATTGAATTATTTACCTCCCTCTCAGTGATACATTTCATTGACGGGTGGATAACATATTCAACGAACTTGCCTAATTGCCTATCTGTAACGATTTCATTATCCACTAGTGATTAATGGATATCGTAATGCTTGAAGAAACACATGCACTATGCATATTTCATACAACAGTCCTGGACAAACTGTAATTTCTATTTGAATAGAAAACATTCGATGAGCTTTCGTGAAGTATCATATTTGGTCTAATATATACTACTTTCTATAGAAACACACACATTCACATCATCAAATCGTTATACCAAATTTGAAACCTCCATTCGAAATAAAAACGAAAACACAGGAAAATAAGATTCCATTTGAGAGTTGGAAATTGGAAAACGGTCAATTACTCAAAATTAAGTTGATTCTATGTTATTTATTTCTAATCGTCATATACCCTCATATGAGGAAAATAAGTACACTTTTCTCTGATTACTACTAGTTGATTTTATTCGTATGACCGGTTTGACCCCATTATCAAGTATGAAAAAATAAATACTTGATAATGAGGTAAAACCCGAAACCGGTCATATAAATGAAATCAACTAGTGGTGAAACATTTTTATTAAACATCTCTTGTACATATATAGGGTCCTGCAACAGTGGCGCGGTGTTCCATATCTCTATTTAGGAAACAGATAGGAATGTGAATTTCTATATTATCTTATTGCTCGAGCTCGACAAAATAAAAACATTGGCGGTCACACAGGGTGTCATTTTTTTTTCTGGGCGTATCCCAAACAGTATGTTCTTTAATGGCATCCTATATTTTTTATTGCTTTTTTGGTTTCTACATAGAAAATAAAAGACACTTTATGTATATTTTCACTTTGAAAATAAGTATTCGCTATGGCTAGCTTCCATAGTTTTTTTGAATAAGCATTTTTTTTTTCGAAAAATGGTCGTTCTTCCTATTTCTACGACATAAACTCAAACCTATAGTTTTTTTTTCTAAAAATGACAACTCTCTATTTTTATCGCCATAATATAAATGATTTTTTTACTGTGAAATCCATATGTGACGGCTGTGATCGAGATATATGTTATGTATATAACACATTTATTTTTCTAAATAGAACACCGTGTAATTTTTCATTTGATGCATAGTTTTTGTCCAACCCTTTCCTCAAAATATCGCCCCATGCCTAAAATTACCTGTTGCTAGATGAACGAGTTGTGAATTACACCACAAAATGTACGTTCTTGAATATTTACAATAATTTCAATAATCTCGAAATTTGTACCATATTCTTTCGGTCTAAAACAACCTTCAGCAAATAAAATATTTATTGAAAATCAGGTAGTTTGGCAAATGACAGATCAAAATATTTGCCTGCAAATGAATATTGAAATCTTTAGTGAATCGTGAAGTTGAACTTTCGATATAATTTCATCAGAATGTTGTTATCAGACAGTGATTTGATTGATATGATTTTCATATTAGGTGAATCAGACAGGGATTTGTTGAAACGGGATGTATCAATTATTCTAAACATGAGCGCATTGAGCCAGCTAATAATGAAGACAATGAATTGCAAGTTCTTCTTGCTGTTGAAGAAGATCCTAGTAGGAGTCACCGACAAATCGATGAAATAGTGGATATAATTGAGAGATCAGGCAACAAGTTTTGAAGAAACATCGCTTTCATCCATACCACGTTCAATTACATCCAGAACTAACTGTATGCCGATTTTGAGAAAAAAGTGAGATTTTGCAATTGGGCCATGGAAAAATTCGTCTAAACTTATATTTTTTCAATAAGATTTTATGGTCGGAATTCCATAAAAATGGATTTGTGAATCGACATAATTACCATTATTATTTGACAGAAAATACCCACTTATTAAGACAGGTGGACTATCAACATAAGTGGTCGATAAATGTCTAAGGAGGCATCATTGGCGAATATGTAATTGGTCATACTTTTTGAGGGACATATAAATGGAACAATGATTTACGAAATGATTTACCAGGTTTGTTAAAAGATATTCCTCTTGACCTTCGCAATAGAATGTGGTTACAACATGATGGTGCACCTGCTCACTATTCGGCAGAAGTGAGAGATCATCTGAATGAAGTATTTCCCAATAAATGGATAGGACGGAATGGGCCTGTACGGTGGCCTGCTAGATCACAAGTTTTAACTAAACTGGATTTTTTCTTATGGAGATACATAAAAAATATGGTTTTACGTCGAGCCACCAATTTCTTCTGAAAATATGCGACTTAGAATAACGAATGCTATTCGCAGCATTACACCAGCTGTCTTTCCCAGGGATAACAGTCTTTCAAACATAGATTTCAGCTCTGCATTCAAGAAAATGGAAGACATGTTGAACATATTTTATAAAAGTTTCATTATCAACCTTTATTAAACTTTCACTTTTGTAGTTTGCCAGTTGACAAATTTAAATATCTAGAACTTAAGTTATGAATTCATGAATGTACACCATAAAAAAAAAACTATTAGTAATATTCATGTTTTTTCATTCAATCTTGTTTGGTTTGATATTGCACGATTTATGGGTAAAACTCTGCATCCAATGAAAAAAATTATTTTCCACTTAGAAAAATGTGATAGGTACATACATTTATTTCATTAAAATTATTTGTTTGGACACGCTAAAATGTACAAAATTGAAACAAGATATCTTTTGTATATTCTTATCAGTCGTCAAATGGATTTCGCTTTGAAAAAGTCTTTGATCGAGTTTATGGCGTAGAAAAAGGAAGGACGACCATTTTTCAAAAAAAATGCTTATTTAAGAAAAACTATTAAAGCTAGCCATAGGGAATACTTAGTGAAATTTGTGAATGTTTCGTTGGCGCTCCTTATGGATCAATAATATACAGGTGTTCCATTGAAAATGAGGAAGATTTTGCAAATTTTTATTTACAGTATGTGGCAAGCGGTTTTTTATACCCTGTATATCACATGTCCATTTCAGATATAATAATAATGATAAATCTTTATTTTTTAGTTTAAAAGCATAAGTGTATGAATATATTCAGAAGTAACTGACAAAAACGTCATAATTAATAAAAGAAAAGAATTTAAATGATATGAACACAGTCATAAACTATTAATATAAAAGAAGTAAAATATATAATTATATAGAAATATAATAAATTCATAGAACCTACCGACTTAATTAAAAAATACACAACAAGAATATATTAGAAAAAGGTTAAAAGTGTCATAGTACGAATAACAAATGTTATTTGAAAACAACAGCACAAATTTAACATTTGATTGTCAAAAAGAAAACATCTTTATAAAATATAGTATTATGTCATAAATTCACTAATACTGTAATAGTTTTTCTCAATAAGTAATGCTTTAAGTCTAGATTAAAAAATAATATTTGGAGATGTTTGGATAGAGACATCAAGGTGATTGAAAACTTTATATCCCAAATATAAATGACTTTTTTGGTATAGGTTAGATCTGTGCCAAGCAGGCGATTTCTGGATCTAGTGCCATATTGATGATCAGTTTTATTGAAAAATGTATCTTTATGTTTTTGACTGT